>NC_070589.1:8480079-8780079 GCF_027409825.1 Scomber japonicus
GTTACTAACTAAAAGTGGCACACAGACAAGGACATTTGTACTACTGTAATACCTTTTATATGTAGGACACATGCTACACCAACAACAGCAACTTCCAATGCTTTAAAAATACTTTTTATAAGTGCAATCATACAGTCTAAATGTACAAAACCTGTATGAAAGCAAATGTTAATTATCCACTTTGCGTAACACAGTTTTATATGAGCACTCAAATGCACTTTGTGTTCCTATTTTGTGGGGAGCAAGCAGGTCAGGCGCTGATGTTCAATTTTATGACTCTTTTTGGCATGAAATTGCCTCTCTGTTTCCGTCTGCTCAGACCAGACAGAGAGATTTTTTTTTTCATGGATCAAGTTAGCGGATGTGCACGCGCAGACCTCTCCAAAATCCCAAAATCAAATGCAAATGGAAATGCAATTTAAGGACGACGCAGGCAGAATCTGTAATGGGTTAGATTAATGGGTCATGTTTTAATAGTAATGTCACTGCAACTGCTTGTAGAATGTATGAGACCCTTCCCTATTGTTGATTAAATACCTGTAGCCATTACAGCGCAGCGGGAATGATCCAGTGGATACAATCTATCTGCAGTCTCTAATTTAACAGATGTGGAGCTTATAATTATGCACTGGTCATACAGCATAGCCTATTATGGTAATGATAATATAGCTATTGTTATTATGAGGAGGCCCCAGTTTCTGCACAAACTGCTTCAACAAACTACTGTTTTTATCACAGCATTTGCAGTTTGATTGTGAATGTAAATGTACAGCACACAGTTATGACAGACTGAATACAATGCTTATAATCACTTGAGCACACAAAAATGCATGCAAACAGTTCCATATTTTACTGTAGTGTACTAGAAGAAGACATAATTTGCCTATTAGGGTTGCTGTATTCAAGTTCTGTATACTGTGTAGCTGCTTTGGGACTCTGCTGCTTCCACTGAAGAACAATTTTCTACTTTACACTCAGCTCATTAGGGAGCTGTCTGCCGCCTTAAAGGGGATGAGGAGCTGATGTGACTGACCGTAACTGAAACCCACCCCGATTCCACCTGCGAATAAACTATCCCATTTACTAATAATATATTCATCCCGCTTCAGTCTCTTTTTCTAGGGTTGTGTTTATGCCTGTTTGAACTAAAATTGCGAGAATTAATCGGATATATCCACCTGTGCTTTTGTGCTTGTGCTTAGTTTCAGGAAAACAGAGACCTCAGAGCAGTTTGTGAAGCAATACACTATGAAATGCTTTTACTGTTGCTTATATTGTGGATTCTTCAAAAGTTGAGCCTGGGTACCTCAGTATATAGACTATAAAAATCTAAATCCGAGCGTACACTGTTGAAATTCCTGTGCAAACATAGTCTTGTTTCCTGTTGACAATGATGTGTGGCAACTGTTTATCAGATAATGTTTACCTCCCCTAAAAAACTATAATACAGTGTGCCAACTAAATCCACGATGGCAATGGCAAGAGCTGTGACACTCTTATGTGATATTCAGGTGTAATTTCATAGAAATATAAGAAATTACACATTTCCCACATTTAATGAGAGATAGTAAATGATTTTAAACTCATCTGATCCTTTGAAAAAGATCATATTCACACTGCCTCAGCCACAGTGACCTGATAATATCCCTGTGACCGCAGTAAGATCATGTACAATCTGACAGAAGTGCTCGGAATAAAAATGAAATCGGAGGTGAGGGATAGAGATGGGAGCGATTTTTGCACTCAAATTGCAGTGAGGTGTTGGAGTGACAATAACTGTCGAAGATTGTAATTCAGAGCATGGCTGCTGAGTGCCTGTAGGAAACAGTTTGTATGTACAAAAAGTACTCTGATCTCCATTTAAACTCCGCTCTGCCCCTTGAAAATGGGTTCTACTTTAAGGGAGCACTCTTACCTTTTAAAAGCAGGGAGAATTGCTTTCAGGAAAACTTTGGCCAGAAAAGAGCATATTATTTTAAATAATTCACCCTTAAACTGGTTAGTTTAGAAAAGTTCAGGAAACTTAGCCCCAAGTCCTCACCATCTGCTTCTTAAATGTTTTTTTCCCTACATCCACGTCCCTATTGCACTGCATTGTTTAATTCAGATTAGAATAATGACCCTGCCAGCAGCCTGCCAGGGCAGGGCCCAAGGAGAGGGGGTGATGGAGACGAGCACTATTTAGTAATCCTATCAGCCGCCTTATGAGCGTCTGCTCTTCATAGCAGCTCAGTCTTCAGATTGAGTTGTTCAGTCAATCATGGATTCAATATTTACTTGACGATTCAATATTTACCAAGGCGCTTTGCAGCAGGCATGACTGGGGAGATAGTGCTGCTGTGAGGATCCTATCAAAGACTCATTACATGAGACATTTAAGGACGAGGAGGAGATGGGGTGTGTGTGGTGTCTCATCTACGGCAATGAGACACTGATGCAAGGTGCGCTGGAACGGAGCCAGATCCCTGCTCAAAATTTGTGTCTAAAATTGTTTTGTGTTGGTTTCACCCGACTGGGTATGAAATCTTGCCAGATGTGTATCTGCATTTGGGGAGAATGGCTCACATTTAAAGTTTAACCTTGAGTGTGAATATTAAAATCCAATACACATACACACACAATCATATAGCCCGTATAAATATACATATACATATATATACTGTTAAAATATATATGTGTGTATAGAGAGGGTGAGAGTGTACGATTCCTGCTCTTTTCCCCTAGAGGACAGATGTCTTATGGTTCCAGATGGATGCTTGGCGGTGTGAATATTTGATCCTTGTGGAGTGTGACTGGCTGTATAGCACGACTGGCAGGCTGCATACCAATAGGTTTGCCTCCGCCTTGCACTTTTTGCATCAACCTCACAGCCAAACTGTTTGATCTTTGAGTCTGATTAGTTTTTACTGCTGTCAAAAGAAGCATTTCCGTCTACTTATCTTCTTATGCTCCCCTGCACTTATCTACAATATGTTTGGTGAAAAGTGAAACATTAAGGGATTCAATAGAGGACACTTTGTAGTCAGTCCGAGAGCAAGACCAGTATGGTGAGTGAGTGCTTTCAAATGATAACAGGAAGTGCAGGTAGTGCTGTAAAAGTGTTTTTTCTCAAAATTGTGTAAAGATGAAAAATAATGACCAAGCATCTGAAAACAGAACTGAAAATTAGATACTCACCACTTTGTTTCTTCTTCTCCACACTGCCTCAACAAACACACCATGCTATAATAATTATATACAGTACTATGCTTATAGTCGAATAAAACCACTGACAGGTGAAATGAATAACACTGATTATCTTGTTAAAATAGTGGGAAATATTTTGCAGCAAGTGAACAGTAAGTTCTTGAAGTTGATGTGTTGAAAGCAGGAAAAATGGACAGGTGTAAGGATCTGAGCGACTTTGACAAGGGTGATGACTGGGTCAGAGCATCTCCAAAACGACAGGCTGGGTGGGGGTCTTCCCGTTTTACAGTGGTCAGGAAGGATGACCTAAAAACTTGTGACAGGGTCATGAGTTTCCAAGGCTTTAATTGATGATTCGTGAAAGAGTTGCTAGCTATCATACACAGGTGTCAGAATACACATGCAGCTTGCAGACTGGTCAGTGCGCACATGCTGACCCCTGAAAGCACCTACAATGGGTGTGTGAGTGTCAGAACTGAACCATGGAGTAATAGAAGAAGGTGGCCTGGTCTGATGAATCACACTTCCTTTTTATATCATGTGGACAGCTGTGTGTGTGTGTGCATCATTTAACTAGGAAAGAAATGGCACCATGATGCAGGTGAAGAAGTCAAGCCAGCAAAGGAGGAGTGATGTTCTGCTGGGAAACATTTGTGTCCTGCCATTCAAGTGGATGTTCCTTTGACACGTACCAACTACCATTGTTGCAGAACAAGTCCACCCCTTTGTTGCAACAGTATTCCCTGATGGCAGTGGTCTCTTTCAGAAGAATAATGTGTCCTGCCACGCTTCAAAAATTGTTCAGGAATGGTTGAGAAACAAGACAAAGAGTCAAGGTGTTGCTTTGGCTTCCAAATTCCCCAGGTCTCAATTCAATTGAGCATCTGTGGGATGTGCTAGAAAAACAAGTGAAATCCATGGAGACCCCACTTTACAACTTACAGGATTTAAAGGATCTGCTGCTGACATCTTGGTGTCAGATACCAGAGGACACCTTCAGAGTCTATGCATCAAAAGGTCAGGACTGTTTTGGTGGCAGACTGATGGTTTTAATGCTATGGCTGATCGGAGTATATTAATATACAAGAAATCAATGCAGTTTAATACAAATTGATTAATTACAGATATCAGTCAAACTGCTGTGTGGATGCCAGGGCTAATTAAACTGCACAAACTGTTCTTCCAAAGATTCGATTGTTATTTTCTTGTTTTCTGCGAGTTGTCTCACAAAGAGCTACGATTTGCTTTAATCTTTTACAGCTCGGAGCAGCTCCTCCCTTTTTTCCTCTGGGCATTGCATTGTAGGACAGCCGAGCACATAAACAGAACGCACAAAAATCAAACATTTCTTTAGTATGCAGACGGACTCTTCTGAGTATACTTAAAGGATCGTTCTGATTTGCTTAAGCTTGCGTCTGATTTTTGTTGGTTTTGACCATCATTTTTGTTGGTTATGATAATATCGCACTCATTGCTGGGACTTGGGAACACAGCATCTTCCCATTTTAACTTTGATCTGCAGTAATTACTGTAGCTGTGAGAGCACATGGTTTTCTTGTGCAATAAGGGATTTTTATCGGCATTATGTGTGCAGCCACGTACAGTTTTAGTCCCAATTAAAGTGGTTTAGATAATCTGGCTGGTTTATTTAAAACCTTACTTGGTGTGTATGACGTTATCATAACAATCAGAGAGGATGGGTAAAGCTACATAAGAAGAAGTAGAATTAGCCTTTAAGTTACTCTTTTTTTTGGCAGGTTGAAAACACTGTAGAGCAAACCTGCTTAGAATTAGCATGTAGAATAACATTTTTCTCTCTTTCTCACACTACACACATGCTCGCACACACACTCTCTTTCTCCCTCTTGAACCCCGGCGCAATCCCTGCAGACGTTACATCTACCATCTGTCAATATCTCCCCTGATTCTTAACTACCTGTAATGGATCAACAACCAGATGATCCCATACCCGCCTCTCCATCTTCCCTACACACACTTAAACACACACACATAAACACACACTCAACCTATATTTCCCACAGTAATACTGTCATGGTTTTGATCAGAAATAAAGTAGCAGCTGCTCCCACAAATCCCTGTCTTCCTCCTATCTTGTTCGTTTGGAGTCCCATAGGGAATAATCACTCCACACTTATATATAAATATGTAAATAAACAGTATGAATATACACCATATATATATGACATATTTTTACTGTATTTTATACATTTCCATTTTTTTTTTGCCCACAAGATCAACTAATTCTGTGCCAAATTGACACTCCATGATCCGTAGAAAGAAGATTTAAGAGGGTGAGAGGGAGGCAGACGGTCCGATTGAGAGGGGGAGCAAAAGGGAATTGGAGACGGAGATGAAGAGAAATGAAGTGAGACAGAGGGAATCAGGGGGGAGAGGGGAAGGAAGGTGAGCAGCAGGATAGAGGAGGGATAGGGTGTGTGCATGTGTGTGTGTGTAAGGGGACAAATACAATATTTGTCACACTGCTGTCTGGAAGAGATTGAAAAAGGAGTGGGAGAGAAGAGTGGAGCTTGTCTTGATATAAAGCTTTCTTATGCACTTAAAGTACTGCTGTTTTCCATCCACTTAGCTCCAGCTCTGCCTTGTTTTGACTTTGTCTTTTTTCCTTTTTCCCTTTCTCTTTCTTTTCTCTACTTTCCTTTTCCCCTATCCCTCTCCCATCTCCCTCTTTTCCTCCCTCCTTCCTTGTGTCTCCTCCCTGCAGGCACGTCTATAATCCAGGTGACAGCGACAGATGCTGATGACCCGACTTATGGGAACAGCGCCAAGCTAGTGTACACACTGGTGCAGGGCCAACAGTACTTCTCAGTCGATCCCCAGACAGGTGAGTGTGTTTATATATCTGTGTGTTTGTGTGCGTGTGTGCGCTCACATCTGAATCTGTGCCTCGCAGAACACACATGGGCTGAGAAGTGTAAAAGATGCGCAGATGTTGAAAAGCAAATACACACATGCTGCAGAGAGGCAAATATACTCAAGATGTGGAATGTAAACACGCATATTGTACGAGCAAGCAAGTGAATTCAGTCATGAATAACGCACACACACATATTTGTATAGCTATCCAAGTGAGGACACCATTTACATAATGCTTTCCCTGCCTGAACTTTAACCATCACAATTAAATGCCTAACTCTAAACTGAACCTAAACCCAAGTCTAGCCATCATCCTAAAATCAAGTCTTAAACCTCAAACAGCAGAAAGGTGTGTCAGAAAGTGAGGACCGTTCAAAATGTCCTCACTTACCTAAAATGTCCTAATTTCCCAGGAAAAATACTCGGTTCTCACAATGATAGCCATACAAGTACACACACACACACATACACAGAACATGCGAGGGTGGACTCACACCTACATGCAGGTGTGTATGAACATGCAAACTCAGGGAGAGTACAAAATCTGAGAATCAGTGGGGGTGGAGAGAATCACTCTCTCTCCTCACCATGCTTTCTTTCACTCACTCACATTTATGCACGCACACACACAAGCACAGATGCATTCAAACTAACACCTCTCTCCTTGTGCATCACTCACTCTCTTGTCACACTTAGTCATCCATCGTTCCCCACTTCTCCTTGCCCTCTTGGGTCCCCTCAACCACCTTGATTTCACACACACACGTACACATACGCCCCACCCCCACCCACCCTCTCCCAGTGTTCCCCACTCTCAGGTTCATCCCAGTATGCGTTGGCAGAAATATATTCACGCTGCCAGGGCCTGTGTGCACGGAACAAAACGCAGCAGCAGCCTAATGTTATTATTTCTGGATGAGGCAAAAACAAAAAGACGTGTGTTCAAAGAGAGACGTCAGAGGAGGTTTGTGAACTATTACACAGGACAGATTACAGAGGGCTCAAAGGACCTGTCTGGCTGTGTGTGTTCTTAATATGCCTCAGTGTCATGCATATCACCCAAGGGCAAAAACTTTTTTTTTTTTGTCGGGTATAGGGGTTGGATCACTGTTGGCGGGTGTTTTATTTTCTATTTTATTAAGATTACTTTTTTAGCATCACACCTTGGAGGGAAATCATAGCTCGGTTCACTTGAGAAATGAATTCCTGTCTGATGCTTTAGAAGCTGTTTTGATTGAAGTGTGCACAGAGGCACTTAGCATTTAGCTCACGATGGCGCTGCTGGCAGTTGTTAGCTATTTTGGTGCCTGCATGTGAGTGCTTATTATGCCCACATGGGTCAAAGGTGTCCCACACTTGCTATTTTGCTCAATGAATGTCAATGTTTAGTAATTGATTGCATTGACATGTGAGGACCGGCTGCAGCACCTTTTGAAATGCTAATTGGGGAATATAAACCTAATTCCACACAGTGTGTATTAGCCATGACGCTGCGCTATTAGACAAGGTTCAGTATTCAGAACATGTCTGCTGCTCTCTTCTCCTCTTTTTCCCACCGCTCTCCATCTCCCTCTTTCAATCACCCTGTTTCACGTCGGCTCCACCACCAAAGGTCTTATGCAAAATGTACACTCCGAAGCGAGCAAACTTGTTCATGTATTCAGCTTGTTTGCTTATGAATTCTGATCAGAAATCTAGACATAATCTTGCATGTTAGTTAGCATTCAAGGCAGCCCATGTTGAATGCGATTCACCTTGAGCTGCTAAGTCATCCAGGCTGGTGTTTTGGCTGATGTTCGGCGAGAGCAGACAGAAGTTGATGTGCGACACCTCGTCACATGTAGCAGAATGAGGTCATTTACACAGAGCAGGTGATCGATGTTGAATGCGTGTAAGTGACGCGCCTTGGTGTGCCTTTAAAGAGTGCAAGATACAAAACCAGATTTTCCGCTCTGTCAGCATGTCTGGTTGTTACCGTTTGGTGATTTATCTTTTCCATATGAGCTTCTTCACACATCTGTGTTTGTGTGTGTGTGTGTGTGTTTTTGTGTTCCTGTGTGCCTTTCACGGGACATTAAGTAACATATTGTCACTCTCGAATGTCAGAAAAGCTGCCAGACTGTCAGGGAAAGTAGTCACGTCTTCAGCTACATGACAGTCCTTTTTGACATTGTCCAATAGGTTTTGAAAGGGCTCCAAATGCGTAAGGGGTCTTAATCCATGAATTAGAGTGAAAACACTGATATAAGTAAAATTGCAGCTGTGGAGTTTTTCCAAAATTAAAGCATGATGTGCTTCCTTTTCCTGTAGTAATGATCAAGGAGCTGCTGACTACACTGACCATTTGAGGGCACAGCTTATAGCCTGATTACCTACATGAATTAAAGTAAAAATGTAATCTTATTATGACAGAGGATGAGTACAGTACATAATAGAAACGGGTACCACTTTATAATGAGGCATACTTTATGAAGGGTTTATTAGTTGTGCTTTTGGTAATGGCTTCCATATGGTTTATCGATGCTTTATAAATCAATTCAAGTCAGAATAACGTTTGACTTGTCAGAATGTGAAACATCAATTTGGCTGCAGCACAACTTTCTGTTTTAGTAGCTGTTTTACCAGTTACCTTCCTGCAAACAGCTGAACAGCATCTAGACCAAACTCTTTTAAATAATTTCTTATTAACATTTATAGCTTCAGGCTAAGTGGCATATTGGACAGCAAGAAACCCATGACCCTTTATTAATGACTTACTAACATGCATAACTGCAATCTTGATGAAGTCTTTTATATAGGGTCATGACTCTGTCAGTTCATAATGTGCAATCAGATCAGATGTAATCTAATGTTAATAAGTTATTAATAGAAGGTCATGGTGTCTATTAAGATTCTCAGTAATTCAAGTCATATCATATCTGCAGTTACAAACTAGATGTGCAGTTTTATTGTAGAGATACAGCATATCCAGTTGCCCCTGACTCATAGATTAAGAAAATGGTAGATGTGTTTATCACTTTATAGTAAGACATCAGGTCTGCAGTTATACTGATAATGTTAGTAAGTAATTTATAAAGGCTTGAATTACAAAAGGTGTTGAACTGTCTGATGTATTGTTGCTGAGTTACAGTAAGAGCAATGACAAATTATGCTTCGTCAGGAAGTGGTACCTATAAATGTATATTTAACAGATAAGCTATCATGGTGCATTCTACATTTAAGAAGATGAAAGTGTGAATATAGCTGGATGTTATCCCAATGTGCAGGGACCTTTTGTTCCAAAGCTGAGCACAGACCAGAAAGTGTATTTTGGAAGCCAGAAGGTTCAGTACCTGGTAATCACAGAGCCATAAATATTGATTAAAAAGAAACCTTTTATCCCACGTAGATATATTATGGTCATTTGGTGCCATTTCACCACAGTAAAAACCTTATTTTTCCCTGATTTATTACGCGTCATGGCAACCCTCATGCATCTCTTTGTGTGTTCTCCAGGTATTCTGCGCACAGCTGTGCCTGACATGGACAGGGAGACCCAGGACCAATACCTTGTGTTGCTTCAGGCCAAGGACATGGGAGGCCACTTGGGAGGATTATCTGGGACCACCACCGTCACTGTGAGGCTCACTGACGTAAACGACAACCCACCACGCTTCACCCAAAGTGAGTTTCTCAGCAGCTTGTGCAGCCATGTACAGAAAATAATTGACTACCAGGAATAGACAGGCAGCACAATACAATAGGAGGCAATTACTGTTGTTGTTGAACATACTACACTTATGTATGGACAAATATGTACAGCAATGGTTTGATCTACATCCCACCCAACCCCACCCCCACCATCACATACATGCAACACTGACACTGTGATACTTCATTATTGTATGTTTTACCCAGCTCAGGCGAGCAGATTGGTTGGGCTTCACCTCATTAGCACAAAGCAGTATTAAGTGAGATGTCAGTCACTGTAAAGTAATAGAAATTACTTTTAATTACTTTGTTAACTTTCTGATATTCATTATGGAAAATACTATGAGAAAACAAACAGTGGGCTGCATAACAGCATAAACACAGCGTTTGTTTTGCACCAGAAGGCAGAGGAGTTCTCAGACCTTTTTGACCTGTAGGTCCTGTCAGGATTTCAACAACAGCAGTCAGGCAGAGGAGACTCCTGCAGGGCTGAAAAGTGCCTCATCACACATTCAGCCATGGATTTCACTCGCCTGTGCAATTATAGATCTGCTACTTTTTTCAATTGCAGCTCTACTTTCAGATTATAAGAAATAATCCGACAGCACCTCTATTTAGGCCATCGTAATTGGCTTCCTAAATTACTCCTTGATAACATTTAATGCAATTTCACTGTGTTTGTGATCATGAAGCCATTTCAGTGTGAAGAACAGATGGAAAATGTTTACTTTGTGTATAGCCCTGTGATTTATATTACTGATAAATTCAATTCGATTAAGCCTTACTCCTGTGGCTTGGTCTACTATTGAATTAGTAGAAACAAAATTTAAACCCATTGAATCCTTAACATAATGGCGCCTCATTGCCATGAAAATTTTGTAATCACATTGAATTATTATATATTATTGTCCTAGTAAGACACAACACTGTAAATCATTTTTTAGTTATACAGAAAGAGGCTGATGCACTGCTCAGAGAGCTCTCTGTGTGGCACTGCTCTTGCATCCATGTTTTTTCACCTCTGTCATTGGACGGAGAACACTGATGTGTCTTAGAGGCCAACATTAATTAAGTCCATTTTTGATATACCTCCAGAATCGGTAGGTGTGTCTTTAATTACCTTCTAAAGGACAAGCCAGTTAGTCCTCCTGAGAATGATCGCGGGAACCAGATGGCCTTGATGGCTACTGTTCTTGTCTTGTTTCACTTAATTTCTGCCATTTCTCATCTAAGCCAGCACTGTCCCTTCCAAGATAACTGCTGACCTTACTCCAATTAAAGTGAGGAGAGTTAAAGTTGGGATACAGTTTTTGAACTATTGCACTTCATTTGGAATTTCAGAGGGCTGATATGAAACATAACTCACTGCTGAAATTTAAATAATGACAGTTATATCACTCTATAAGTTGTAAGTGTGGTGAGCAGTTTTAGGAAACATGTAATTGTACATCAATTAACTCCAAGCTTGTAGTTGTGGTTTACATAATTTTAAACAAGGTAATTATGTATCAAGCATGATCACGAAAAAATTAAGTTTTTCCACAAATAAAATAAAGCTTATTGAGGTCCTTCCATGGTTCAAAGTAGTCAGAAAAAGCCAAGTAATTAAACTTGGCTAATATTCAAATATAATAATACAAAGTGGCTTTTTATTGAACAGCTACATAGTTCTCCAGTTAAGAAAGACAATTAGAGCTAGTTAGAGCAAATGTTCTTCTCATGTTCAAACATTTTCAACACTTTGCTTCAGTTAAACCACTTGAGCCTTTCCATTCACTTCATATGCCATCTCAATGCCTTAAAAATTCACCTCCCCATGACTAAATACTGTTGACAGCTCTGTTCTTTAGCGTCTTTAAGCTAACGTTGGTGTTAGCTTGACAGACTGAACACGCTTCTTCTCTCTGAATCCAGAGGTCCTTAATCAGAATTTTGAAGGTAATCAGCTTAAATTAGTGATATAATGTACTTAAAAGCTATACTTGAGAACTACTGAGCTATTTGCTAGCTAGCTGCACCCAATTGGTATGAAGAGATTACCTTGATTATAATCTGGTATAGCATCCATTCCTTTGTGGCTGTTTTTTAATAGCTAAAGACTGCTGGCTAATTGTGTGTATAGTTTTCTACTTGTTATAACTCAGAATTTGTTTAATCAGCTGAGCAAAATTGCCTGTGATAGCTGTCATCATAGCTTGTCAAATCAACAGTTTGCAATTAAAACTTTCAACTCCTACACTTTGTTTAGACAGTACAGTATATAGGTTGCAATTAAAATCACTGCGCTTGTGAAATCGCTCTTTCAAAACACAATTTAAATGCAGCCCTAATTACTCTCTTAGTATCGACATATATAATAAAATGTACACTGTAAACTAAAATTAGAATATTAGATTGACATTTCTTACTGTTTGACGGTTGTAAGAGCAGGTAAATATCGCCTAGTGTCTGTATTGAATGCTGGTTGACAAAAGAAAAGAGTTGTCAGGCGTTGGAAGGGCATCGGAAGAGTGTTTCTAGTCCAACCGACCACTGGCTTTAATGCCAAAATTGAACTAATGATGTCCTGGGGTGGGACGTTGGTTGGTTGAATTGAACCCCCATCAAAGCTGGTGTTTTGGACCGGCTGTGCTGAGGACTGGAGGGCTTCTTGGAGGAAAACTGATCTGTGTGGGGGATGAGGACCCTCAAGGAGCCAATGCCTACTCTGAAACCTCACTCAGTCTTACCAAACCTCCTGGCTGTTCCCTTCAGGAGTCCTGCTGATGACTCCCCGCATGTGTGTGTTTTATTA
This sequence comes from Scomber japonicus, assembly GCF_027409825.1. Lineage (NCBI taxonomy): Eukaryota > Metazoa > Chordata > Actinopteri > Scombriformes > Scombridae > Scomber > Scomber japonicus. The sequence continues at coordinate 8,492,645 of NC_070589.1, forward strand.
AACACATTGATGTTGGCCTACACGCTGAGTTTGTGTGTTTGTGAGTGTGAGCAACCCACAGATTCAAGCATTTTGTTTGTCTGTGTGTGTATCCCCAGTCCTTCGCTTGCCTCTTTACTGTGTGTGTTCTTTCACTGTCGTGTGCACGCTCTCCTGCTCACTTGAGCTTGCGTGAACACCATCAAAGCCAGCCACCCCGCCGCTCTACTCAATTACACACCCAGGCTTTTAAAAAGACACCCTCAAATCCGGCCCCCCGCGTCTCTCAAGGTCAACACTGCTTATTCCTTGTGGCATTTACCAGAGGGAGAGGATTACACTGGAGCGTACGGACCAGGTATCGGCTGTACATTATAGCCCTAACAAGAAGAAAAACCAGGTCTTGCTTTGTGGGCTTGTCTTTTCATGGCGCTCTAGAATTTCTCCCTATCCAAAACACGATTCCAGGAACTAAGTGGGTTTTGTTGTGTGTACGGCTTTGAACACAGTCAGGGGATTTCTTATGCCCGGAGGAGGCAGTATAGCAAAGGGAAAGTAGGCTACCATACAGATTGTAGCCGTTTTTTGGTTAAATGATAAATGGGAAATGTGAGATATTTTCAGACGCTTCATTGGCAAACATTACACTCTCTTCACACTTTCCTTTGGGTCTCACGATAAAATGCCATACACTCCAAAATGTATTTGGACAGCAACATGTTTTTTTTGATGTATTAGCTCTGCATTCCTCTCAGTTTGGGTTTCAATTGATTTGGTGCAAGAGAAGCATTAATTTTATTTTCATCCATATCAAATGGACTTTTTAAAGTTAGCGGCTTTTTGAACATTTTAAGGTGACAAATATTCAGATGCACAGTCGACAAAGCAATCATTTTTAGTAACTTGCTGAAAAATTATTCAGCAGCAAAGATTATTTGATGTCTTTATCCCAGATATATCATTGGACTTTTAATATTTTTGCACAAATACCCACTGGACTACATATCTCTCAGTGGGCTTGTTTTTTCATGTGAACATGTCAGATTGTGAACAGATAAACTTGTCCCATAGCTATAATGTGTAGTTAATAAGGCATTTGGATGAATGCTGAAGGCAAGTTTCTATTCATTCCACATTGACTCATTGCCTGATTAGGCTCTTAATTATGGCAATGTGGTGCGGAATACATGGTTAGCTAATTGTCTGTAAACAAGGCTGTTGGGTATCAAAAAACATCTGACATGATCAACTTCCTGTCACAAAGCTTCAGGATAGGCATAGTCAATGACTTCAATGGTTGTTTTTACTCCTCTGGTAATCCATAGGGAAATTAAGATGATGGGACTTCCACAGCATGATAGAGCTTTGTAGAAGGGTCATAGTGTTGTTGAAATCTCATACCCTTGTTTCCATGTAGTCATTTATTCAGACATGTTTTTCCATGTTTACTGTAGCTGAATAATTTATGGCTGTGAGTACTCCACAGCTGAATTCTCTCCGGGATAAATTGAAATAGAGGCCTGTAGCATCGGCTGGATGTGTACCTAAAAATAAGGTGACCACTTAATTTAACACAAAGAACAACCTTTTTTTTTCTTTTTTTTTACTATTACAGCAGCTCCAAAAAGTAGGTTATTAGGAGCTCACTTGTCTGTAATACTACCCAACTCAGAGATTATTGACATTATCTAAAGATAAAGTAGTATTCACATGATGAAATTTCACACACAATCTGATATGCAGCTTTTTAAAATAATCTTTTTAATCAGATTTTCTTTTGTACCGTCAATAATATTTTACATCAAATACCATCATGTCAACTAAAACAGCAATTATAGCATCCCCACTCGCCTTATATTCTTCCTTTATATACCTTATTTTTCTCATCTCTTACATACAATGTCAAAATTAAATACACATATTTCTGCAGTCTCTACATTTATACCTGAGGAAATAATACACAAGACAAGTGCGAATATTAAAAGAAAAGAGGTAAAAACTCATGCTTTTAAATCTAAAAACGTAAAAATAAACATGACCCAGTTCCTCCTGAAGATTCCCAATATTGCCTCATATTAGAAAACAATGTGCCATATTTCCAACCCGAGCATGAGCATCAGTATTATAGTTCAGAACAATCACATTATTTGCTTGTAAAATGCATTAATGAACTGCGCTCGTTAATAACAATTAAAATCAGTCGAGTATACTTCATTAGTTATTTGGTTACAGTAATATCAAACATTATCCAGAGAACCCCCCCCCCCCCCCCCCCCAACCCTTCGCCTCCTAGGATTTCTCCAAATAACCGGAGAACTGAAATTGAATTGTCTGTATGCGACAATACAGACAATGTGGAATTACTGTACCATGAAGTGCAATGCACTACAGCCACTATTTGCTATATAAGATTTGCCTTCTCTCTTGAAATACTGAAGGCCAAATCCACAGAGAATAGGTTGCAACCATTAATAGAAATGTGAATTGGGCAGTATTTGCACCCGCAGTCTGCCCTGTTTTAAGGTCCACAATTGATTTCGATGATATGCTGGGGCAAACATGCCCATAAAATTTTGCAGCAGAGTGCAATTTTCCCTTGTTTTGCATCTGATTGAGTGAGCAGAGCAGTTTTCAGTGTTTTAGGCTTTTTTCCACATTTCACCTCACAGATTGATCCATAATAAAAACCGCAGAGAGCACAAAAACCTCAAATTGTGTATCTTAAATTTGCAGAAGTGCACACACACAGAGCTTCCCACAATCACAAAGCAACTTTTATGTATACTCCTGTAGTATTTTCCATCTTTGACATAATCTACTGAAATGTCCATGGCTACAGCTATTAATGTGAGTCAGGCAGGTCTGAAATCTGTTATATTAATATCAGAATCTTTCAATAATGATGTTCAGGTGTCACCGAATCATCAGCACTGATGTTGTTTGTTGTCCACAGCTGGCTGTGTGTCACAGCTGCCTGCAGCATCACACAGCAGCTGAAACAATATGTGCATCTTCAAACTGAGAAAGAGGTTGTATTTATGCACAAGGCAAAGCAGCAGTAGCTTAATTAGCACCAGATTGGTCAGGATCTAACAATCTGATGACTGTTACACACAGATCCAGGTTGACATGGTGGAACTGTCTGTTGTAAAGCTGCCTTTATGAATGAATCCTGAGCTCCATCAGAGCTGTCAGGACTTTTTTTTATTTTTAAGAAGCTCAAAGTCTGAGAGAAGCCTACCAACCCATGTCCACCTGATTCTCACTCCAATGTCTGGCTAAAGATTGTGCACTTGATATCACTGAATATCAATTCATTATCATTCAAGCTTCACAAGCTGGAAGATATGAAGAGAGAGATACAGTGAGAGTGAGTGAGAGTGTGTGTTTATTACAGTAAACACCAACTCTCTGAGGAGGCTAATAACTCCACCCAAACTAACTAAGCTTGTGGCAATTAGCGCTGGTCTTTGTGAATTAGACTGTTTTTGCAACAGTGCTTAGTTGCAGAGAAAGTAGCCAATTTTGTGTTGAATGTATGAATATGACATATGACATAAATGCAAATGGAAGAAGCATCATGACACATGTTTTGCTTTGTGGTGCATTTCACTTTTTGCAAGGCTTTGAGAATTGCACCTTATCTTTTTGTCTCATTTGCCACAAAAGCAGTGGAATCCATTTGCTAATTTGGACAGTCAATTTCAATTTCAGTCAATTTTGGACTATTGTGGCAATATTTTTGTAATCTTAATATTACTTGATTACGATACTTGTCCTGTTAATAAAGTTCAGCTAAGGTATCTAACATTAGTTCAAGTATGCACTACTGTGTTACCAGTAAGATAGCGTTCACTTCATTCCAATGTAGTGGGAGGTTTAGCATGAAAGACAACATCCTGTACTCATTATTTGGGCATTGCTGGCTCCAAATGGAAAAGATGGCACCGACCACAAGTAGCAACTTCAAACCAGTTTCAGTGAAAACCAACTGGTGAAATCATACCTCACTACATCCACCTTTATATTCACACTATGGTATATGAACAGCCAGCTCAGTCATGTGCGTTGTGGAGTATGAGATATAACTATATTCCTTGTGAATATTTATAGACAAAATCTAAGATTGATGAAATTAAACCAACTCAAGATCCCCTTACTAGCTTTTTTTCTGGAGCTTTTAACCTCATGGCACAGTCTTCATTAGCAGATGGTGTTAGATCATAACAGCTACTGTCCTGAGCTTGCCTTTCAACAGACCCATGTCCAACAGGAGTAGACCATGCTCCACCTTTAGTTAACCTTTAGTGGGGATTTTATAGAAGAACTCCATCTAGGCTTACTAACTATTTCAAATTTATGAGTAAGGTATTGGTCAGAAAACTTTGCAATGTTATCACTTTCTCAAATACAGTATGAGAGGGTTACTTGAAGCTCTGTGCAGCTTAAAAATACATTCAGCAAAGTCCTCAGGTTCACAAAGCATGATGTACTCTCTCCACTTTTCTGCAATTTACTCTCATCAACCCCTTCAGTAGATCAACCAATTTAAAAGTGTGAAATTCTGCTGTACTCCTTATTGATCCACCTGCTGTATTTATTTTACACCATATAATAACATTTCACGCGCAAGCTGTGCTAAATCAAAAATATTGAATAGATGAATAAAAAAAAAAATATGATTAGCAGTGCTGAAGACTTGAATCTTGCATTTTCACATCCAGTGTGCTACAAGCATAAAGAGAATAATTAAAAGCACGCTGCCTCCCAAATACTTCACTCTATGTACAAGATGATGTTGGCTTTAATCTAAATCCTCTAAATTAAAAAAAACAACTTCTCGAGACGATTCACAACCATATAATTCTATCTGAAAATACCAGAAAGTGAAATGTTTATCTTCATATGCTTTCTCTTGATGAAGTGTCAACATTTGATGTGTGATCCGACCCAATCCCTAAGATCCCTACACTAACTGTACCTCTTGTATAGAGCTCAAAGGAATCTATAGGCCACCAAAGGGCAAAACTGTAATTCACTGGTTTGTGGTGCTCGGAGCAGTACTTTGTTATACTTTAACTACACATGAAGAAAGTCCCAGACGCATCGGGGGACTCGTAACCCGCTCTCCTGCAAAACTCTGGTTCTTCAGCTCTGCCTGCAAGAATTGTTTGAACAGCTACAACTCCACTTGGTGACAAGTCCACAGACGGAGGCGCAGGTGCCGTTCCCCCCCGTTTTTTATGTGGTTTCCAAACAACCTTGGCTTGCCAACGGTGCCACATAAAAACGTTGAGGGAGCCATCACTCTCCCAGCGGTTTGATGGATGGAAAGATAGATGTGCTGACAGATGACTACATAGGTAGCACCGATAAGATCAGTGTCATTTTATGCGCCAGGGAGATGAGACGGAAGAGAAAGAGGGAGTAGTTCAGAGAAAGCTTCATCATAAATATTACTAATTCATTTCCCTGGAGAGAGAGGCAGTTACAGAGAGAGAGCATGAATGAGAGGAGAAAGAAAGGAAGAGAGAGAGAGAGAGAGAGAGAGAGGAAGAGGAGGTGCGTGCAAGTGAATATACGTCTTCCTCTGTGTGTGTCGTTTTGTGCCAGTGTTAAATGTGTATTTTTTTTTTTTCCTGAAACAGAAAAAGAGAAAGATGTAGCCGCTAAGAAAGGTGCGATAAAGCTGTCAGAGGAGTAAGACAAAGGAGAAAAGCAAAGAGTGAGTGGGTGAGAAGAGGCTCAGAGAGCATGGAGGGAAAAACCACAGAGAAACGGAGGAGACAAGGAGACAAATGTACAAGAAAGGCAGCGGGGGAGTGAGTCAAATGAAGGAAGTCAGGGGGTATAATCAGGGTATTATGTCCTTTAGTAAAAAATGAGACGCCAAAAAAAAAAAAAAAAAAAAAGAAGAGGAGTACAGACAACAAAGAGGGATGAGTGGGTGAGCTAAAAGAGGACTCACGGATCAGCATAATGGCTTAACCTTGTCTGTGTTTTCTTTATACGTAGCACAAGCTGCTACTCCATCTGGCGGGATCTACCTTGATGTTGTTGCTTCCGCACACATTGGCGCACACTTGTATGACCAAGCATAGGTGAGGAGACAGAGAGGTGACAGACTTTTTGTCATCTCCTGTCAAGCCCTGGAAAACACACATACAGTACATTTCACACACACGCACGCTCACATTAGCCCGTTCCTGACTCCCACTCTCTCAGCGTGCTCTCCTCACACACACACACACACCCGGTACCGTTATTGTCTCTTAACGCTCTCTCTCCCATCTGTTACTGTTTAAAAACACCCTCAGCGCACAATCATTTTTAGTCAGTGTGGCAGAAAGTGTCGTAGCTGAGGGATCCCACTCGTCAAAGCGTCCCCTCTCTCACACACAAGCCCCGTCGTTAACCGCAGCAGCTATTCTTAATGAATATTTGTGTACGCAGCCGAGCTGTAATTCCCATTCTCAGGGTTAATATTGGCCATCGAAGTTTCTTCAAATACAGCTCTTAAATTATGAATCAAGCATCATACAATATTCATGTGTAAAATAATATTAATAGAACATGAGGAAAGTACTGTAAGTTTCCTCTTTTTGTGCCTCTGTGCATCTTTCTTTAAAACAACAAAGAAAACTTGCATGTGGAATTAAACTGCCTCTTAGACTAACTTGCCACCAGTGCTGGCATCATTTTCTGTTATATCCTATTTAGCAGTGAAATCACATTCGATCAAATCTAATGCATATCGAAGATAGCTTGTGTCCTCTTCAATAGGGCATTGATAATGAATTTAGTTAAATGGCATGACTAATGTGCATTTGTTGGACTCGTAATGGGCTCATCAGAGTTAAGGGACACACACGTAGGCCAATTGGGTCCGGAGCGGCCCGCCCACGTCTTGTCATCTCGTCCAATCATTGCCGCCCACGCGCTTGACGTCTCCCATTGTTTGGACTGGCATGATAAAGACGCAAAAGCCTGCGCTCTTTTTTAGAATGCATGAAAGCAAGTCCTGGGGGCAAGTTCACCAAAGCGTGAAGGAGGGAAAGATGGAGGGATGGAGGGGATGGAGAGGAAGAAACGGAAAGAGTAAAGCTAATGGCTTTATGGCGACAGTGATAATCAGGGCTGGCTGAAAATCACTTCATCTCACACAGAGCTGAGAGGATGCTGGGGAATGGAATGGAATGGAGCAGGTTTTCATTGCTGTGTTTAGAGGCCTTGATACAGATGTGCCTGTGCACCCATATTCCTGCACGTGTGCTTAAATTTAAGCCGGACTCTGCATGATTCTGATTTATTCATGATATATATTTTCACACAAACACGTGGACATACATTCTCACATACAGTATGCAAAATCTGTATATGTATATGTGGTCAGCTCAGAGGTTCAAGATACTGCTGCGGTATGAAAAGCCATCCCTGATTTGGCTCCATTATATCACAACGCACAATTAGGCCTGCCATCACAGCGCCTTTTGCCCTGGAGTCAATGGTGGCACAGCACAGAGCGCTGCTTGGATAATTTCCTCTAGGCCTCTACCCTGCGTGGGTATGAATGCTGCAGCAGCCCACTAACTGCACTATGTACGTGCACATCGTGTGTCCAGCGGGTGCACGCGTGTTGAAGTAGCAGGGGGTCAGTCAGCCTCGTGGGAAGCCGCTTTTTTGTTCTCCTTTCTCTCTCTCTCTCTCTCTCTCTTTCCTGTTCCTCTGCACATACACAAACAAACGAGGCTTTACACTGGCACATTAGAGCCGCATCAAATTGGCGGCTCCTGTGAGGAAACTGCGGGCAACGCTCCCTCTCCCTCCTCCTCCTCCTCCTCCTCCTCCTCATCCTCCTCTCCACCGGATGGAGCTTTCCTTCTACAATCCGGTACAGCCAAAAGAGCCTGTGAGGAGAGACTCATCATGCGGTAATCGCCCCATACAACACACGGTTTCCAATAGACCTACACGCAGGCAATCCAGCCTCACGGAAGCCCAAGAGCGTCTTAAATTCTCCACACTCCGACAATCTCCATTCTCACAACTTTCCCCCCGCCATCACAGAGGAGAGGAGAGGGGAAAAACAGGGGGGGATTTTAAAAGTTTATTAAAACCTCTTTAAATGAGGCCATTCCTATCTCGGTTTCCTTTTTTCTTCTTCACCAGGTGTGTAAACTCAGTCTCCGGTGGAAATTAGGTGAATCCATCACACTTTTTTTCAGGGAATTGCTGGCTCCTTTTGCTCTCAGAGAACACACAGGAAAAAGGCAGGCAGAGACAGGGCACAAATAGACTGTCTTGACAATTTTTTATTTTTTTATTTTTTTATTTTTTTGGCGTTACTTTTTCATCTGACCTGGCAGTGTGCCCCCTCACGCAGAATAATAGGAGCTAAAGCCATTCTCTTTTTTTTTTCTTCACCGAGCCATCAGTGAGCCATGGAGAGCCGGGGAGGAGGAAGTGATTTCCATGTTAATGGGAACCTTCCCGGCAGCATCCAAACCTCTCTCTCTCTCTCTCTCTCTCTCCTTCCCTTTTCCTTCCATCACCCCCTCCCCTCCCTCCTCTTCCTCGTTTCCTGTCTGTTTTGTGCTTACCAACCTTTACCCATTGTCGTCACCGGAGCACTCAATCCTACCGCTGTTGTCTTGCAACGTTACCTTTCACCTCTCAGCCTCTGTTTACCTCTCTTTTCTTCCTCTCCTCCCTCATGCTCTCTTTCTCTGTCTAGCTTGATGAATGGAGTCGCTGGACTGTGAGCGGCACATCCTCAACGGGGTGTGGCGGGCTGTTGCTAGCTGTCTCACATCGCTGTGTATTTGGGTGTGCTTTTTTTTCTTCTTCTTCTTTCTTTCTTTTTTTTTGCTTTCACTTAGCCTGCCTCTCTTATTGGTATACATGGATGCAAATCCAAATCCAAACCCGTCAAAATGGATCCTTGGAAAAGCAGCTGGACAGGGAAGAACACTTTCTAAGAGTGTTTTAAATCCCTTATCCCCAACCACTGAGAAACTACACTGATGTCCACTTGGCTGAACTTGTACAATCCGCACCTAACCCTCCCGCGATCCCCGAGCAGCCAGCCCGAACACGCTCCCTGAGGTCCCTGCCATCCCCCATCCTCACCCTCTCCGTACTTTTGACCCATCTCTCCCCACCGGCCGCGAGCCTCAAAACACAGCTGGAAACGGGCCAGCGCGTTATCTCTCGTGAGATATGCTAAGTTTGCTCCATCCGCTACACGGCCCCTGTCAGAAAAACAGCGGTGGGTAAACTACTCTGCCGCAGGGGTGCAAAATAAATCGCCTCGGCCCCGCGCCCTCATCCCTTATACATAAAGGCTGGCAAGGCCGAACTGCGAGCTTCCAGGGAAAGTTTACGGCATTCTAATAAATCATAAATATACTCTCAACATATTGGGTAAACAGGTGATCATTTCTGCGAGCTCAACTGATACAAAGTAAACTTCGGAGCGAGGGGGCACCCTGCGAGGGCTTTGCGGGATTCGGTGACTTCCAGCTGTTTAAATAAAGAGAGCAGGGGTGGCTCGTTTGTTTGATGTGACTGAGCAATACTTTCATGCTTTGGAATGAGAGCTGCAAGAGGATGAAAAAGGGTAAGAAACTGGAGGAAGACAGAAGGGCCTGTCCTAAAGATAACCTCACACAGTTCGCTCGGAGGAGTGAGCAACCTGCCGTCACGCCTCCCAACGATTCATCCGCAGGAAGGAGAGGAAAACATCTATATCTATCTTGCGGTGGATTTCAAATAAAAACCTCTATTTTTTCCCCTCCTTCCTGTTATTTTTCTCCGGGAACGCTGATGAAGCTCTGCACCTGCACCGTCATTGTTTTTTTTTCCCTCAGAATTGTGCCAAGGCTCTCGTGTGGTTTTGGTGTATTCGTAATTACAGGGTTCAATCCTCATTGGGCTTGTTTTCGGTGCCGCAAGTGAATGCAGGCAGCCGCTGCCGCTTTGCATAAAACAGGCTAAACTGCAGAGAGGGGAACGAGTGCTCTCCTGAAGTCAACTGTTCCAGATGTGTTGCTTAAAATATGTTTATTTATCTTAATGCAAATGGTTCATTGTATTCAGCTCACGATCGCATGTGTTACATTCAACATGTTAACATCTGCTGCTGCTATCTGCTGTTATTATAATGAGTTAAACTGCAATGAAAACACTTTGACTACACTTTTAAATTCTCCTTTCCTTTCTTCCCCTCTCTTCTTCTCTCCTTTCCTTTCCACTCAACTCCTTTCCTTCTCTCTCCTCCCCCCTCCTAACCTCTCCTCCTCTTCTACATCACTATCCATTTCCCTTTCCTCTCCTTCCCCTTCTTTCCTTTCCTTTCCTTGCCTCTCCTTCTCCTTTCCTTTCCTCTTGTCTCCTCTCATTTCCTCCCCTCGCTTCTCCTTACCTCCCTACTCCTTTCCTTTCCTTTCCCTTCTTTCCTCCCCTCTCATCTCTTCAACTCTCCTCTCCTTTCCTCCTCCCCTTCTTTCCTTTCCCTTCCTTTCCTCTCTTCAACTCTCCTCCCCTCTCCTCTCTTCTCTTCCTTTCCTTTCTTCCTCCCCTTCTTTCCTTGTATTTCCTTTCCTCTTTTCTCCTCTCCCATTCTCTCCTTTCCTCCCCTCTTCTCCTTGCCTCTCCTCTCCTGTTCCTTTCCTTTCCTCCCCTCTCCTCTCTTCCTTTCCTTTCTTCCTCCCCCTTCTTTCCTTTGCTTTCTTTTCCTTTCCTTTCCTCTCATCAACTCTCCCCTCCTCTCTTCAACTTTCTTTTCCTTTCCTTTCTTCTCCTCCCTTCTTTTCTCCCTCTCCTCTCCTCCCCTCCTCTCTTGCTCTCCCCCCCCCTCTCCCCTAGTCTCCTGATACGTCACAGATCTGATTGCAGTTTTCGACTCACTGTCATTACCGAACATAATTCCTGCAATCAGTGTAAATGACTTTGCACAAACAGACCTTCAAAAAATATTCATTTTTGAATCTCATTGAATCCTTTCCTCCCCCTCTCCTTCCTCCTCAACAAACCTGCAATGTTGTTACAAATTGGTGCTTTTTTTTTCTCTCTCTCTCTCTTTCTCTCTCTCTCGTGAGATAGCATTTCTCATCTCTGCAAAAATCCTCCTCCGGTCTCCTGCCCGCCTCAAGGCTTGGGACAGCACCTCGTGTTAATTAAACCCGGCCTGTGGATTTGCCTGCTCCGCACCGGCTGCAATCAGGGGGGGGAAAAAAATTGAGCGTTTGATTCCTGGTGAAAAAAAAAAAAAGATTTGACTAATTTCATCTGGCTCAGACGCTCGGTTGTAGTTGCAAAGAGTAATAATGATTACGCCGATAACCCAAACAATTAGGTAATAGGCAATAATTTCCAATAATTGTAATTCCCTAATTAAGTTTTACATCTTCAGAGCCCAAAATAAGAGATGGAGGAAATGAAATGAAGAGGAGAAACTAATTAAAATGGAGGTGGCTAATACCAGCGTGCTTTTTTATCCTTTTATTTTCTCTATCCCTCTGCTTCTCGTGCTCTGTATTAATATTTCATCTAAAGTTCAGCGCTTTCTGCTTCAATAGACAGTAAAATCACTGCTGGAAACATTGCTCTCAGTCACATCTCTCTCTCTTTCTCTCTTTCTGTCTTTGTCTTTTTCTCTTTCTCACTCACCGCCATCCCCTCGCTCTCACCCTTGTGTTATATATTTCTCCATTATTTTTTTTTTTTATGTGTGTGTTTCTCTCCTTCTTCTCCTTTTCTCATTGAGCTCTCGCCTCCTCTGTTTCTCTCCTCTGTCGCACAATATCTCGCAGGTGGAGTGTCGGTGGCGAGCGTGACTGGTTCGAGCCGCTCGTGCATTGTTCCCGCTCTTCTCTCAGTCACATCAGTCAGACGTTCTTTCAGCCGACCGGCCGAGCAGCCGTCATTTTATCATTTTTGTCAGCGCGCTCCACAGTCAGTCAATGTAAAGCCTTTTAGCCACTTGTTATCCCACATGGCTTCTCCTCCATAACAGCTGGGTTTCTCTTCTACGACTTATAAAAATATTTCAATGAAGCTGTGCTAGAAATCTCCATTATATACTTTTTAGTCACTTTACTTAATCTTGACCTGAACAGAACTGCCATACATTCAGGATTGATGGAGAGGTGATGGAGTTGACTTTGTTTAGCGCAGTTTGAACTTCAGGCACCCAGGTGCACCCACGCAAGCATTCCATGCAAGCACAGGCATTCACATACTAATGCACTAATGCACACACGCACACACACACGCACACACACATGCACACACACACCTTGCCTTTTCCTCCTACTCCATACAGCATTATAGAGAGCAGAGCTTGGTAATGGCTAATGGCCTACCTCTCTGCACTAGGCAAGTTAAAGAGCATCATGCAGTGTTTTATTCTGCTTGCTCTGGAGCTTGTAAACGGGGGGGGAAAAAGTGCAGTGTTTCATTATTAACCCCATTAGCACCTAAATAGAAGGAGTCATTTTCACTTCCACTCACATTGCACGCAGTCTAATTTAACCCTGTAGCGGCTGGGGAAGAATAAAAAATGTGCCAAGGCAGCAAATTGGGTGGCTGTTTGCATCTCTTGATCTCCTCTGCCTCAGCTATCATTGCTCCTCTCTGTCTCTATCACTCCTGATATAAATTGCATCCTCCTCTCCTCCTCTTCCTCCCCTCTTGCCTTGATCCTACCATCCTTCTCAGGCCTTTTCCCTTAAGCCCTCTTGAGTATGAGTGCCTGTGTGATGGACTCTTCCTCCCTCCCTCCCTCCCTACCTTAACCCCCCCCCCCCCTCTCCTAAACGGATGCAGATTTTATTCAGGCTATTTTCGAAACCACTGCGTGCGCTTTAGCCAGCTAGACATTTTTTTAATGAACCACCCCCCCCCCCCCCTCCCCTCCCTGCCACCCTAACTCGACTGGCCTTCTACCGCCATCACCGCTGCCACCGCCATACCAAGAAACACTTTGCCTCGGCTTGAGATAAAATGTGGCCGAGTCACACTCTCTTTATTTATTTATTTATTTATTTTATTACTCCTGCTCCCTTCCCCTGCCCCTTCCCCTTTCCCTTCCTCTCTCCAGTTCTCATTCTTCGAGTGCTTTTACTGCTCAGACCTAGGTCCACACTTGTCTTTAAAAAAAAAAAGTGGCTCCTGCTTTTTTTTTTCTCCAGTCTATGCTTTCCTCTCTCTGTCCCCTCTCTTGCTGCATCTTACTCCATCCCCTCCTCTTATAGATCATCCTCACCCCCCCTCCCCTTCTCCCTCCCTTCTTCATCCAGCAGTTTGTCAGTTGTTTTGCACTTTTAAAACCTGTATTAAACCGCAGCCTCTCTAATTAACACTCACCACCTATCATCTCACTTTGTCTCCAACTTAATCCCCTTGCCAGCATGGCCCCTGCTCATCCAATCAGAGCAAATGCTTGGCAGCCCCCTCCCCCCACCCACCCCTCCCTCGTTAGATTGTGATGTCCTTTATAGTCTAACAACTGTCACGGGGGAATCAGGATAGGCTGATATGGACACGGCGAGTAAAAGCGATGGAGAGTGTCTCCTTGTCTGTTAAGTAGCGCCCAAACCCACCACACGAGGGCTTTTCGATCTTCCCTCCCTGGCGCAATTATAGTTAGCACAGTGGGGGACACCTATATTTGCGAGATGTGACGCATTGAACTGGCGCCCTCATGCTGTTCCCCTCGCAGCCCCGCTCTAATGGCTTTACCTGTGTGAACAAAGGCGAAGGACGGATCCTAGACACTCTCTATTTTCATCAGATGTGTGATTTTTATCAGGGACCTGTGCTTGCTGCTTTTTGAGCTTCTTTCATTCAGTGCAGAATGAGCTGGGACTCTCCCTGCCACTCACTTTTTCCACTACCCCCCCCCCCCCCACCGTCACCTCTGCCAGTCCATCACAGGTGGAAATGATGTACGAGTTGTGTTGCCAGCCGCTCTCCCGTGTGAGCAAAAAAGCTGATAATGACTAGATGTAGCCTACTTTACCAGCATCACACCCTGCCTTTTGTCACTCTCTTCCTGAGTGCTGCTTGTGTGTGACAAGTATGTGTGTGCGTGTCTGAGAGAGAGCAAAGCTAGGAGAACATTTCTTTTGTCAGTGTGTGTGTGTGTGTGAAAGAAAGAGCGCCCATGACAGGGGACCGATGTAGGTGTGCGTTCTGCGTACAATAGAAGGGATCAATAGAAACCACAGCCTCTGACTTGTAAATAACTTCCCTCATTTGCTGTCTCATTAGCAATAGGCCTGTTTGTTCGAGTCGTCTCCGTCTCAGCCGTCTGGTGCTGTGTCAGTCCCCAGATGGTAGGCATGGCAGTCACACCACATAAACTGGAATTTAGCGCTGATTCATTGGCGCACGTTGTCCCCTTTCAGCGGGCAACCCCTGCAGGGGCCACGTGGGCGTTGGCATTGTATGTCAGTGACAGAATATATTCACATCAAAAAGATCTTTCTTATGTTCATCACGTTAAAATGAACTACTTTGATAAAATAACATCCCAGGGCTCAGTAATGCTAAAAGCTAATATTATTGTAATAATATTAGAGTTACACACCAATTGAAAGGCCCCACACACCCACACAGATGTTTTCAATCACTCTAATTACACTTCCGCTCAGGTTGATAAGGCTGTGCTGGGAATTACATGATGTCACTAAACTCAATGTGCCAATACGAATGATAAACATCTCGCCGTGTGTTCAGACAGAATGAAAAGTGGGTTTTTATGAGGTCAACGGAGGGATGCGAGCACACGCAAATTTCGACAAGATGTCGTGAATTGAAAATGGATTGAAAATGTTTCAACCCGAGCGAAGGAATTTCAACAGGAGCTCCATCAATCGGTTTCATGAATTGCACAGAGAGGAGAGGGAAAAGGAGAGAGGGGGGCCACGGGGGAAATAACAGAAAGAAGCAGAGTTTCTGGTGAGTCAGAAGCTGAGCTGAACACAAACACACAGATGCGTTCGATCTGTCTGTCTCTAGCTGCTTTACATTAAGTGCATTGAGCAAATCAAGGATTGGAAGAGCCAGAATTGACTTCAAGTAAACAAAAAGTGAATTGATAGTTTTTGGAGCCAAGGAAGAGTGATTAAAACTCAGTGCTTAGCTTCAATCGACAATGTTAAGAACCACAAACCAAAGCCAGAATTTCTACAGCCACATTAAGAGAATTGCAAATATCACCTTAAGAATACATCAAGAATTAAAAAGTCTTAAGTCTGAGCAGGATTTGGAAAACCTTGCTCATGTATTTATGTGCAGCAGACTCTACTACTGTAACCGTGTCTTTACAGGTCTCTAAAAAAATCGATCAGACAGCTACGGCTGATTCAGAACGCTGCTGCTCGAGTCCTCAATAAGACCAAGAAAGTGGATCAGATCACTCCACTTCTCAGATCTTTACACTAGCTCCCTGTCAGTCAAAGAATTGATTTTAAAACACTACTGTTGGTTTATAAGAGCACTGAATAGGTAGTCTGGAACAGGTCTGCTTTCTGTTCCCAGAGTCAAAACATGTGAAGTAGCACTGGAGTTTTTTTTTTTGCTCCACATATCTGGAATAAACTCCCAGAAAACTGCAGGTCTGCTTCAACTCTCAGTTCTTTTAAATCGAGACTGAAGACTCCTTCTTAAAGACTTCTGTTTGCCGCTGCCTTTTATTAAATCAAATTTGAGGCCTTTGATTCATTTCTTCTTTTTATTTGTGTATTTTATCTGTCTGAGTTTATTTTAGCTTATTTTTTATTTTCTATTATCTTAACTCTTTTGTATAAATGTGTTCAATGTTTTTTGTAAAGCACTTTGAATTGCCTTGTGGTTGAAATGTGTGTTTTTAGACTTAACACAGTGAGTTGTCCCACTGTAGGAGGCATAAAAAGGTTAAGAGGAAAGTGAGGGAGGTGTCAGTCAAGCACAATATGCACGTCAGTCTAATTAGCAACACCTGTGTGGTTGAACCATGGATGTTGGCTTTAACCCTTTCATGCATGAATTATGATAACCTCAGGATTTTGTTTCCAAAGTGTTTTTATTTCTCTTTAGATTGGGGAAAAAAACTTTTATTAAATTAAATTAGATTATAATAACATAAATCACACCATCAATCTTTTTTAAAGCCAAAATAAATAGTGCAGATGAAGTGGTAGTGTATGGGATGATGCAATAGTGTCCACTGTAGTGGCTGAAGTGCAACTATGCCATTTAAATCCATGCATATATTTTAAAAAACAGCTTTTGAGTAGTGACCACTATGCATTGAAAGAGTTAAATGTTCACCCTATATATAAGTATCAGATTATGATTTGAAAAACAAACCACTTTGCCAACACCTCATCAACATTTTCCACACAAGTTGTTGCCCTCTGAGTGAGATTGAAGTACTAATGCTAGAAAATGTGTCCTTTTGGGGCTTTTCTTTGATTGGATCATGCTGAGAACTGCCATTTAGTGTTTGTGGTTACACACAGGAATTGGAGCCAATTCCCATATTTGATAGCTAATATTTGTGAGCCTGTACTTGGACACTTGTGGTGCTTTGAGCTAAAAAACTGAATCTCATCATAACACCAAATGAAAAGTCAAAGGATCACCAAAGTCATTACAATCTGTGTGAACATGAATGTGTGTACCCAAAAGAAAAAAGTACCCTATGTCCCACATTGTCTAGAAACCACGAATATCCGTCCAACAATTGGTTGCCATCCATATTTCAGTCAGAACCAAAGTGGTAGACCAACACTGCCAAGCCGCTAGCATAATAATCACATATTGATTCTGACATGTTAAGACGGATGAATAATGAGCTCTGTGGGAGTTTTTCTGTCCAACTGTGATGTCCTACATTCATGGCCTGTAGTACTTTAAAGTGACCCCAAATCACTTGTTTCCCCCCCCCCCTTTTCAAAAAAGTAGCTATTAGTCAATAAGTTACGGTAAGTGCATCGAAACCCAGCCATTACACCCTTTACATTACACCTTAAAGCACTGGGAAACACTCTTTGGAGCATGCACCTTGAGTAAATTGCAGAAGAGGGGGAGGAAGTGGGAGGAAGCAGTTGTTCACCAGGAGGTAAATGAAGTAAAGTAAAAACGAAGTGGGTAAAGAGCAGCCTGGAGAGAGGCATATGGTAATGGCGCCAATTCATGGCCCTTTAGAGCCATAAGGCCAGCAGTGAGCTTAATGCCGCTGTCACAGTTACTGCTTGTAATTTGTGTAGAGAAAGTGCTGTGGTAGTGCTAGCTAGCAGCTAACCACTTACGCATATTTGGCTTTGGAAAACAAATCCTGTTTGAATGTCAGTAGTGAATTTGTGTCATCTGTGCTGTTATGTAATCTCTACAGAGAAACCGCTTGGCAAAAAATCTCATAGCTATTACAGGGGCAGCCGCAGAAGGATAGCACTAATAAACTAATAATAAATTTGATTTGTAGGGTACTTTTCCAGGAGAATTCCCCTCAGACCATAAAACAACAATTAATGGAAACCAATCAGGTAAACACGGGGATCATAGCTGGGTAACAATATGATTATACAAGGCAGATTATTAGAAAATGCGAAACTATTTGACTCACTGCGGTTTCATTTTGATCTTGATGGAATTGAGCCAAATTCATCTTGAGAAAGTCCATGAGATTACACTGACTGAATCACCACAGCAATAACATGTTGATTCGGAAGTCCATATCTTCTGTTTGTCAGCTGGGATAAATTAAGGGGGTTAGTGATTTTTTTTTTTCCTCCCCTGCCTGCCATTCCTATTCATCTTTTCTGCAAAGTGTTACATTTTTTATATGTAATTGACTGCTACATTTCCTTCCACTGATCCCATTCAGGCTGACACAACACTTAAATAGCTTATCTTACAGATGGATGTCCTCATTGCGGGAGTGATGCTGTGTTTAGTTGTTGATGGTGTTCAGATTCTGCAGCTGTAGAGCATCTTCATGAATCTGTGCAGACAACAACATCAACAACTGGTACCTCTGGACAAGAAGCAAATAAGTCAATGTACAGTTTCACACTATTCCATTGATTGACAGTGGGTCTTAGGCAAGGCTGCATTCGTACCCCCAGGGACCCCTGGAGACCGAAAACTCATGTTCCCCAAACAGCTTTTATTATATTCTGAATGGATAACACTGCTGTCGGGTGGAAACCTTGTAACTTCATATATTGTTTTGGACGTACTGACAGTGACCATAATTGTAGACCTCAAGAGAATGGGTCAAGTCTTGTGTCGTATTACTGTAGAGCCCATCATTGAAGGCCCTTTCCTGCTCAAGGGTCCCTGGGTACTTGGCCAGATGATCCATATGGTACATCTGGCCATAGTCTTAGGGAATGTATATGGGGAAAAAGTGTTGTAAAGTGTTTTGTGCCTCCAGACAAATAAATAAAGTGATAAATTGCCTCATTAGATGTCACTTGAGTCAGTATTGGTTGGACTGAAGGTTGTGTAATACTTATAAGAAACAAATCCTTATTCTTTCCTGAGTGGTTCCAAAGACAAATAAATCAAACTCTCCATTTTTTTTGATCAATTTGATAACATGCTGAACAGTTTATGGCTGCATTCAGTTTTCCACTTTCTTTCCACTTCAGTTCAGAGATTTTAATTCTTTAACTGCAGATTTCAAGTGGATTAATTCAACTTGCGAAAAGCCACTTTGTTATGGTGAGAATAATATAACACAAGCCTTACCTTGTGTTGGATGGAATTGAACTAACAGCTATAAAGTTAACAATCTGCATATTCACCAAACTTTTAATTAGAATAAATCTGTACCTAGAAGTAATTTTTTCTGAACTCCAAGAGAGAACTGAAACTGGAGAAGGGCTTGACTCTTAGCTTATAAATACTGTATTTCAATCATCGCTAAGGAAATATGTATAACACATTTAGAAAAAGGTACAAGGACTAATTAGATACTGTTTTAAACTATGTCTAACTATGTTAAGGAATGCAATGCTAAATTAGTGTGCCACTAATGGTGATAAGAAATTTGGTAATGTAGCAACAAATGCAAGAAAGAAGAATGCAAACTAGCAAACATCAACATAAATACATCATTAAAAATATATGAAAGACATTTTTTTACGATGAAGGAAATACATTCAACCTCAAGGACACGCACAATGTGTTCTGGTGAGAAGCACAAAAGGTCCGATTTGAATCACACAAGCACAACAACAAGCAGAAAGTGGTGGGTCTATGGCACATGGGATGCGTGGGTGTCTTCAAGAGGCTTGGTTTTATTTTGCATAGAAGAAGCAGATCAGAAAACGCAGGATCAGTTATCATATGAGCCATTTCTTGAAGGCGACGACAAGAAATCTGTTAAGCAGTTTAGGTCGGACCAGTTAGGCGAAAGAACTCCCCTTGAATTTGTGATATCAGTAATTACAAGTCAGGAAGCCCACCTTACAGATTTGACATGAACAGACTTAAGAAAGGACAACAATCAAACACATCAAGTGATAACATTGGTCGCCGACATCCATTTGATATCTGAACTCTAAATCTGATCCCCAAAAAGCGAAACAACCTCACATTTTGTCTCGCTGTGATGTCAGATTTACAGAATTCCTCTGACTCTGTGAGTTGGCCCAGATACTGTCTTGTTGAAGTGCTGGCTATCTTTTATTCTGTCAGCCCAATGTGTTTGCACGCTGTTGTTCTCCCTCACATTTACAGGTCTATCTGATTCCCTTAGCTTTAGCCTGAGCAGATAACAGCTCTGTTTGAATGAGCCTATTCTGTGTGTGCAAGCCAAATAATGATATCTTACCTTTTTCCCCCCTCGCTCAATTTCTATCTCTCCTACCACACTTATTCTTGTCAGAGAAGCTTGTGGCCAGTGTCTCTCTTTCTCAGTGTGTGTGTGTGTGTGGGTGTTGAAATGAAGTGGTAGGTGGATATTTAAATTTATGCCTGTGTGCTTTTTTTATGTAATGATGTGAGTCCACAGATCCTGGTGCACCATCATCAGAGAGGTGCATCTGGTGAATCACTGTATGTCGCTATAATATAAACAGCAAAGCCAGCAAAAGGACTCATAACACGCTGTTTTAATGGGCACGGCATTTAAAGGAAAAACACAGCATGTGTAAAGATGAAAGAGCCTATTATCTTGAATGAATCTTTGGATGAATACTTGGACTTGTTAGCAGGAGGCAGGACGGGACAACTCAGACATGTAGAAGCGGATGTTTGTGATGAGTAGTTACCTCATGTCATCAGGTTCAGTAGCTTTGCTTTGCAGTAATCTTCACTTTTTCTATATCACGTTTGTTCCTCCTGTTTCTTTTTTAATCATCGCTTCATTTAGTTGTTTTTTTTTAACAGCAGGTTTTCAGGCCATATTTTACCTTTTAATTACACCTCAATGCAGAGCGCTCAAACACAGACCCTGCCTTTCTCTTCTTTTATCTCTCTCTCTAATCCTCTGAGGTTTGTTAAATTAAATGCGGCCTTATCTGAATGGAATATTGTAAATATTAGCTTGGCACAAGTGGCGGAACAGCAATTTTGAAAACAGTTCAAAAGACAAACCGAATGTTTTAATGACATATGAAGCGTATCAATGCTAATCTGCTGTCCCGTGTCTTTCCCAGGTATGTGGTCCTTCTCTGTTTCCGAGCTCGCCATCCCCGGCGCTGAGATAGGCCGTATCTCGGCAACCGATGCAGACCTCGGCGAGAACGCCAAGCTGGATTATACCATCCTGGAAGGGGAGACCGGGGACACGTTCAACATCACCGGGGTGAACCAAGAGGCGGTCATCACCCTCAACAAGGTAAGAGATAGCTGGAGAGATGGCTGGAGGGAGGGATTGGAAGAAAGAGTGTGTGTGTGTGTGTGTGTGTGTGTGAGGGGACAGACAGGAAGGGAAGGGAAGGGAGGAGAGAGGGTCATTTGAATGTCAGGGGGAAACGGTGGCAGAAGGAGAGGACAGATTGATGTGGGAGGGGTTGGGAAGACAGCACGTATACTGTGTATAGAAGAGCGCCAGTTTGGGAATGTCAAGGGAAGAAGGGTGAGAAGAGAAGAAGAGGAACAGATGATGAGGGGGAGGAGATGCGATGACACAGGTAACGTGGGCAGGTTTTGAGTCAAGGCATAGCTAACAACATGTTGCCTAAGCCCATTAAGGTGGATTTACCTGGAAACACAAAGATGCTCTATAAGCCTCATAAGATTTGATATGATTCATCTCTAAGCAGTCTTTAAATGAGGATCTTTATTCATCGTACCCTTTCTCCTCATTTGACTCCCATCCGTTGTGAGCGTTCTGATGGGTGTTTTGACAAATTGATTTCCTGGTTGATTCACTCTCTGTGAACCAGCCTCCTTTTATTTATTTTTAATCAATATTTCCATCTGTTTACAGCAAGCATAATGAAACACCCTCGCAGAAATGCAAATGTTTGCAACGGCTGAGTTGAGAGTAATTTGCTGCAAAAAAAGAATGTTTTGACCGCCATTGAGGTGTTTTGACTGCTGCCTTTCAGCAAAAGGTTTCCATGCAGCACATTTACATACACAGAGAGATCAATGCGAGCTTGCCTTCCCATTCTGGAGTTCAGCTGGCTAATAGTTCCCTTTAGTGTAATGCTAGATGATTTCAATTTCAAACGGTCATTCCCTAAGCTGCCTGTCACCCCCAGTAATCACATTCTTATGAAGATGTGTGGGCATGGTGGGGGTGATGAGCACTGACACCCACTCATTACCAGTATGGCTTGTTAAAGTGCATATAGTGCACATGTCTGTCTTGGGAGAAGAACAGGGCCACGGCACTCACATGTAATATCGACTTAATGGGTAGGGAGGGCCCCATGTGAGAGGCATGTCTCAGATGTGATGCTTTCATTTCAATTCAGCCCTTCAGAAGTGCTTCAGACGCTTCAATAAAAATGTGAATAGTCCTTTATTCATGTCAGCCGTGTGTCTGCTCTGAGAGGATGTCACTCCTCCAGAGTGCGTGCTTGTTGTCTGTTCTATGTAATCTGCACCACATACAGTGTTAAACAAAGCCTTATATTTGTCTTACTCTTCTGTCACACAGAGCTCTATCACTTTCCAAGAACTATAAAAAACACATCACACTGTTGCACTGGGTGACATGTTGCTTTATCTTTATGAACATGGTCAATAAAAGTTATATCATTGGATCCTATGTACACCTTCCTGCTGCTGTAAATACCAAAACACTACAACTACTACTGCTAAAAACTACAGTGCTCAGTAAAAACAAAGAAGAAGAAATTAATGAACCTTAAAAACAAATAAAACTATCCATTCGTGACCCTAACCAATACAGAAGGTGTATAAACATAGATGAACATACAGTATTTGGTTTTAGTCTTTTCATTGGATTTGTTGACAATAAGAAATGATCTAAAAATGATCTACCAACAATTAAAAAACAATAAAAAAACAACACATTTTTAAAAATACCAAATTACGAGGGAGGGGGTTAAAGAACAACAGCTTTAATTACATATCTGCCAGTTAGGCATGAAATAACAGCCAATGTCCAATCTTAACAGTCATCTTAATTAGCTACCAGAGCAGAATCACAGTCTCAACAGGTGAAACAGTCAGATTAGTTATCAGAGCTGAATCACAAATGAGTCATGTAAGCAGTCTGTAAAAGTTTGTTTTTATTCTTTTTATAGACATAAAACTGTTTAACGCTCCAGCAGATGTCTAGTATTAGCTGCTCTTTCTCTCTTCACTTCCCTTTACTCATTAGACTACATTCTTTATTTTTAATTTACTCATTTTGCATTCTGGGTTTGACAGGCTGGCCGCTCATACATCAATCAAGTCAATCAAGTCACACTTGGATCAAATGGCAGGTTCCATAGGGATCCACCAGCATAGGCTTTGTAATCAACTGGTGAACCATGATTGACATATGAGGATTGAATATCACCATCCTCATCCTTTAATGGTCATCTTTTCAACAACTAATAAGATGGAAGTAGATGATAACACAAGTTTAGTCTTTTTAGACCTTATAATGTTTCAAATGTTATCAAGGTTGAATTTAATGGCCATTTTTATTACCTGTTGATTATCTTTCAGGTTAATCAGTTAAAGAATGAGTTTAAAAAAGTGCATTTCCCAGAGCTAAAAGTTTGAAGTTGAGTTTGAAATTGCTTGTTTTGTCTGACTTATAATTGAAACATCAAGTTATTCAAATCAAAAAGGTGTCAAACAGAGAAACACAACACATCATGACATTTAAGAAGCTGGGAGTAGCTTCAGGTGTTTTTGCTTGATAAATGACTTAAACAATTACTCAATCAAAAAGCTGATTATCACTTAACTAATCAACTAAAGGTTAAGTAAATAGATGGAGACAGTCATTGTTACAAGGCGGCTTGTTTGGGACTAAAATGCACAATACTTCAAACTTTATCCTGTTGCTGTCCCCTGAAAACTCATATTTGATATATTTTTTGGGGTTTCTATTATACAGTGATAAAAGACAGATGACAGGATATGAGGGAAAAGGGAGTTGGGTCCCAAGACAGACAGACAGGAACCTGAATATGTTGCGGATTACAATCGAAGTTAATAAACTGAGAAAATGATCCACTCATATATTCACCTGTTGTAACACCCCTGTGAAAACCCCATCAAAATCTCTCCACAAATGTTCCTGAAGTTTCTGAATCAAGTCTACGCAAAAATGAAAGCAACTTTGAGAAAAATCTGTCAAAAAATATATTTCTATTTGTATCCAAAAGTCTGGGATTTGTGTGCATTGTGTGTTTTTTTAGTATTTGTGTGTTGTGTGTTCTTGCTGTCAGTTGTAAGTACGCTGGTATGTGTATGTGTGTGTGTATGTGTGTGTGTGTGTGTGTAAATGTATCACTGTCTTACGTCTAACCCCTGGGTCTGTGGGATTCGTTAAAAACAATCTGCACCTGGAGGTGGTGTGCAGAGCAGGATTTCCAAGCCCGGTATGAGCCCCTTTGAAGAAGAGCAGAGAGGTGCAGGCAGAGGACTGGATACGGTAAGAGATGCAAGAAGAAAGAAATCGAAGGCAAGGACCCAGGAACAAGTGGAGGGGTGCGGGGGAGGAGGGGAGGAGGGAGAGAGCAAGGGATGAAGAAGGAGGGAGAAGATGGTGAGAGCTAAAGGAGGAGTGTTAAAATGAGGTCCTGAGAGGCAGTGACAGGAAGTGAGTGCAGTATAACAAGGCAGTAAGAGTAGAAGGAACAAGAGAGGGAGAGGAAGAGGGAGAGAGAGAGAGATATGGCAAGAGCTTCAAAATCAGTGACAACCACAGAGAGGAATTAACACAGCTAGAGTCTGAGATGCACAGGGTGCTAGTAATACTCATCCAGAAAGACAAGCAGGAGAGAATGAAGAAGAATTCAAATGAAAGGTAAAATGAATAAAAAAAGAGAGGGAAAGGAGGCAGCGTGGTAACAACAAGGTAAGTGAAGAAGAGATAGGAGAGAGGGAAGAGAGAGGGAGGAGAAGGAGAAGCCCGCTGCGTGTAATAAAAAATAAAAAAATAAAAAACAAGCAGAATCGATAGCTTCAACACGGCGAAAGGCGCAGGAAGAGAAAAAAAAAGAAAGAAAGAAATGTAAACAAACACTGCAAATAAACACCTCCCACCCACCATAATTCTCCCACCGGATTCAGCCACCGCGTTCCCAGACACACAAAACAAAACGTACAATTAGTATTTCAACATGGCCTCCTTCTCGCTGTTTTGTGTTTGCTTTAATCTCCCTACAAAAGGTGAGAAAGAGAGAGAGAGAGAACATGATGGGTGAAATATGAAATAAAAAAAGCACACGTTACATACCGATTCCTTTTTCTCAATGCATTCTCGAAGCAAAGTGGAGCAAATATTGAATATTTACAGACGCTGCTAGGCAACCCTTTTTACAAATATTTACATCAGCTGTAGCGTTATTAGGGATTTTGAAAAAAAAGAAAAAGGAGAAGGTAAGTCAGGTGGGTGCGCCACACGATAAAAGTACATGAATGGAAAAACAATCCGACTTGAAGAGGTTAAAAGGGGATTTAGCCTTTCAGGGAATCCACGCACAACTAATGAAAAACATGCGAGATAGGCTCTAATGGAATTAAAATAAACAAAGCGTAAAATTAGCGCTAAGCTCTCCCTCAGTTTCCACATCGTTAAACAAAAAACAAACCAAAAAAAGAGCTAAATATGTAAAAAGAAAAGAAAACAGCCATGCATTAAATTTTTATTGTGTTTGTGTGTGTGTGTGTGTGTGTGTGTGTGTGTGTGTGCATGCGTTTATGTGTTTAAGTTGTGTTAATAATGACTCAAATGCACCAAATGTCCATTTTTCCGGAGTCTGAAAGCTTTCAAACTGTGAAAGAATTTGATGTGT
Organism: Scomber japonicus; assembly: GCF_027409825.1. Lineage (NCBI taxonomy): Eukaryota > Metazoa > Chordata > Actinopteri > Scombriformes > Scombridae > Scomber > Scomber japonicus. Next base: position 8,518,063 of record NC_070589.1, read on the forward strand.
GTGTGTGTGTGTGTGTGTGTGTGTGTGTTGAGGGGGGGGGGGGAGGGGGGTCGGAGGACGAGATGATCTGCGTGCCCCCGGAGAAGGGAAGCATTTCCGAGCGGAACAATTTGTGTTGCCACAGAGTCGGCCTTGACCTTGCTGGTCATCTCGCTGCTGTGGGCTGAATCTCTTTAACCGTTGATGTGAGATATATACACCTACACAAGCGCCAATAAACCACAGAGAGAGATATATACACAGGCACACGTCAATATAACACACTTGACATTGTGGCCTCCTTGTGTTTAAAATCTGCGGGAACGAGGGAGAGGAGCCTGAGAAGAGATAGAAGAGTGGTTGCTCATTTAAGGAAGGAGAGTAGGGGATGCCTTACCTCGGGATGTCAGATGGGAGGAAAAGAGAGAGAGAGAGGGGGGGGAGGGGGGGGGGGGGGGGGGGTTAAAAGCAGATTAGGGGAGAAATAGAGCCAAGAGAGGCTAGCTGGAGAGAGTTTTAAAAAAAAGAGACGGCGAGAGAATGCGTGACGGCAAAATGGTGCCAGAGAACGAAAAAGGAGAAAGAGAGAGAGAGAGAGGGAGGCAGACAGCGAGGGTTAGCCAGGGACACGCGGGTCATTAACATCCTGCAAAGTCTGGGTGCCGACTGAAGCTGCCTGCTTATCGCTGCTTATTTACTGTCAGTCCCGCAGAGACCCCCAGCAATAAAAAGATTGCTCTCCCTCCTCCTCCTCTCCCCCCTATTCTCCCTTCCTCTATCTCCTCACCCTCTCTCTCTCTCTCTATCACATCGTCGGCGTCCGACTCTCTGCATTTCGTTACCCCTGCACCGCCCGCTCTCCGTCTGATCTCCCCACACACGTCCAAATGTGTGAGCGGGAGAGGGGAGTTGAGGGATGGAGGGTGAGGGGGTCGACACGCGAGCTAAAATGCAAGTAAATGCAAACACGGACCATCCTCGCTCCCTCGCTCCCTTCCTCCCTCGCCTTGTCCTCGCTCTGTTTTGTGTCTGGAGGCCCTGTCAGTGTGTGTGTGTGTGTGTGTGATTGTCTGTGGCTCTGACTCAACCCAGGTTTGCCTAATTCAGATTCTCACACACACACACACAAACACACGCACACAGGCAGATACAATACACACACACACACACACACACACACACACACACAGATACAATACACACACACACACATACGCAAATGGGGACTATTCATCCATTTGAAATCAATCTTTCTACTTTTTCTTCAATTGTCTTTTATTGGACACTAATCTCTTCTCTTTTGTCATTTTTTTGTGTGTGGCCAGTCAGCACTGCGGTACTCCATTTATTTACTTATTACATATTGCTGTTAATGAATGTACATATTGCTGCTAATAGATTTTTGATACAGTGTGTGAACAAGGCCACAGTGTAAGTAGCAGGTAATTGAAGAATTAGCATAACACTCTGCACACCGTAATAACTCCTTGCCACAGCTCGGCAGCAGTGCACCCTAATGGCCAGAGGGGTAACGTTCAAAACTCTTAACCGTTGTCTGCTGGCTGAGGTTTTTCCTTGAAATCAATCACCTCATCAAGAGTTAATCACCTGCAACAATGAGAGCTAATTAGAGGGAAAAAATGGAATATCTTGTCATCGCATTGAGCTTATAGAAGCAGATACTTCAGAGGCAATCAGACACAAATCAGACTTAGGATTTAATGAAGGCCCAGTGAATATCCACTAATACAGAGAAAACCCCTGAAAAAGTTTAAAAATAAACTGGGATAATGCCCCCGTTTCATGACACCTCATTACTTTTGTATTCCGCGTTTAATAGCACGCGTGTAACAGTCAGATCACTCGACGCAGCTAGGCATGTCACAACATCATTAATACGAACCCGCCGTCGTCCCGATTCAGGAGGGTTCCCTTTTGAGGTATGTTTTTTGGGCTGCTCTGAGCTGTGTAAGCCTGTTATTTTGTGCGCCTTTTCTTTCCTCTTACCTGAGGGACAATCCAACTCGCACATGTGTCAGTTTTGCCGTTATTATTTCCATATGCTCTCACTTAAAACGGCTGGCTAATCCTCGGTCACACGCCAGCAGCGCACCCAGGATTATCTGTGTTTGTTTTCTCACGCGGAGGAGAGATTGTGTTAATCTCCTCAGAGGGAAAAAAAGAGGGAGAAAGAGAGAGAGAAAGAGAGAAATTTCTTGCTTATAAAACAAGAAAAAGGGGGAAGACACGGGGACATCTGAGAGTGAAAGAAGACAGAGACAGAAGACAAGAGACAAGTGACAAAGGAAAGGGAAGGCAGCAGAAGAAGAACAAAGTCAAAAGGGAGCTTTAGAAGCGTCTTTGTTCTCTCAATTCTGCAGTTGTGCTTGTTGGCAGAATTGTCCAAAGCAGCGTTTGTCATCAGACAATTGTGATGTATGATCTTGATGTAGAATGCGCACAAAAATCAAGAAAGAACCTCAACTGCCAAGGACAGTAGGGCGCTGAACACACACACAAGCACCGAAGACCATGCAGACGCGGACGAAATTATCGGCAGCCTTGCATTTTGTTGAAGCCATTCGCCTTTCAGTGCTGGAGTTAAAAGATCTTTTATTTTCAGTGCATGTCTACGTTTGGTTTGCAGTGGAACAAAACGAAACAGTTGTGAAAATAACTGAACTCGTGCTTCTTCTACAAAGACGTTCGAAAATAGCCTGGACAAAATGATTGGTACCCTTTTAGAGTAGTACGAAATAATTGATGTTAGCCGACCATTGTGCTTTAATTAGTATCTCAGGTGTTTTCATTTTTCTAATCACTCATGCAGCCAGGTTAACAGGGGGACATGACTCACTCTGTTGTTTTGTGCCATTGAGTGCATCACATTGAACATGGAAAACAGAAGGAAAAGTAGAGAGTGGTCTAAAGAGATTGGATAACAGCCAATCATGGTCAATGTAAAAATTACAAGACCATCTCGAAAGATCTCCTGTGACTGCTGTTGCCAATATTGTTAGGAAGTTTAAGGCCCATGGAGCTGTAGCCAATGTCTCTGGATGTGGTCGCAAGAGGAAAATTGGCTCGAGATTGAACAGAAGGATTGCTCGAATATTTGAGAAAGAAGCAAAGACAACTTCAATACAGATCCAAGCTGTTCAAGGTACTGTAGTTTCAAGTGGTACCATCCGTCGCTGTCTCAATAAAAATGGGCTCCATGGTAGAAGGTCCAGGAAGACCCCACTTCTAAGAGGGAGACACAGAAAAGCCAGACTGGACCAAAATTCTTGTTTACAAGCCACAGTTCTTCTGGGAGAATGTGCTTTGGACAGATGAAACAAAGTTAGTTTGAATCACACCAAGCCTGTATTAACAGAAGAAAATATAGAAGCCTTCAAAGAAAAGAACATTATGCCTACCATGAAACATGGAGGAGGCTCAGTGGTGTTTTGGGGTTGTTTTGGTGCCTCAGGCATTGGGTGCTTTGAATCTCTATAGGGTACAATGAAATCAAAAGACTAGCAAGGCATTTTTGGACAGCAACACACAGCCAACTGTCAGAAAGCTGTATCTTAGTCATATAGGTCATGGGTCTTATAGCAGGATAATGAGCCTGAACAAACATAAAAAGCACTCTAGAGTGGTGGAGAAGAAAATGTTGGACTTTTCAGTAGTGGCCTGCTGTGAATCCTGATCTGAAACCCATTGAACATCTGTGGAAAGAGCTGAAATATGAAGATGGGAGATGGCACCCATCAAACCTGAGAGAACTGGAGCAGTTTTCTTAAGAAAAAAGTGGATCAAACTACTAGTGGAGGAGTGTGGAAACCTTAATCAGTTAGAGAAAGCACTTGACTGCAGTTATTGCTTCCAAAGGCTGTTTTCATCAGTTTTTTAAATAAAATGTCAAGTTGTCAATCAAAAGCAAAGTTTCAGTTATATTGAGTGTGAAATAAAGAACGATGGACACCATATACTTCTGTCAGTTTCAACTTAATACAGAGAAATTGTTGAGGTTTTTTAAGTTGGAAGGGTATCAATATTTTCTACCATGTCTGTATGTACTGTACACTCTGTGGTGCACACAAACACAGACACACACTGTGAGCATACAGACCATGTGTTCACCTGCGTACAGAGAATCTTCTAATACTCTGGGGATTTAAAGCCTTGCCCCAGCAGTACTGTACAGTACATCTGCTGTACGTGTAACACACACAGTCACACTCATGCACACTTTCTCAATCGAGCATGTACGCCTATGGGTCGGCCTCTTTCAGGAAAGATGTATTATGTATAGCCAGTCTAGCATGCAGGTTGGCTAATTAATTTCTGCTAACTGTGAAGCGAATTTAAAAGGGAAATTGTATAGAGAAATTTGAATTTCAAAAAGGACTGTGGGAGCACTGCATCACAGGGCAGGGGAAGGTTACACTTGTAGAGCGTGTGCTTGTGTGTGCGTGTGTGTGTGTGTGTGTGTGTGTTAAATAGGAGGGCAACAGTAAGTAGAGATAAGGGCCTGTGTGTACGAATGTGTCAGGGCTGCAACTACTAATTAGTTTCTGTATCATTTAATGTTTCAATCAGTTTTGGGAGTAGTTGATGACTTGTTTAGTCTGTAAAATGTCCAAGATAATGTGTTCAGACTGCTTGATTTGTATGACTAACGGTCTGAAACACAAAGATATTCAATATTAATGATATGAAACAGAGAAAATCAGATAATTCTTGCATTTTAGAGGCTAAAACAAGTGAATTTTGTCACTTTTGATGAGTAAATGACAGACGACTAAATCAATTTTCAGAATTTATAGATTTTCTTTTGATAAACGAATCAATGAATTGACTAATTGTTCAGCACGAGCACGTATACATGTGCATTTTTCAACATTTATATGTATGTGTGTGCTTGAGAAGTTGTTTTAGTGTGTTCAAGAGAGGCAGAAGACATCATAAAACAAAAGAAGAGAGTGTGCAAGCAACAGCCAGAAGGTCAACTATGACTTAGCATCTGTGTGTGAAAACATTTATGAGGCTTCACATCCACTTCACACATGTGTACGAGACAGAGAGAACACAGAAAAACAGAAAAACAGTTGGGTCGCTTGGTGATAAGTGCTTCCTGTAAAGGCGGATGAGGGAGAAGGATGAGTGTGTGTGTGTTTTGTTGGAGCCCTATCGCTCACACACTAGGGGAAAAAAAGGTGGTTGGGGGTCGGCTGGTGGGTGATGGAGTGTGCGAGGTAGCGGAGGAAGGGGGGGAGCGGAGTGATGGAGTGCTGGAGTGCTGGATGGAGGGAGGGCGGGGGTGATGAGTGTGTGCTCACAGTGTAAGTGACACCTCTCCTCCTCAGACAGATTGTCCCTTTCTCTCTGTAATGGGGACCCTGTTAGAGAACCTTTTTTTCTCACCGTCTACCAAACACACACATGCACTCTCACGATCTCCATCTTCCCTGACAATTCTTCTTGTTTGTTTATTTTTTCTCGCTAAATTACCTGCATTTCAATGTCTTTCAATTCACCCTTTTTCTCATCATAATTTTTAATCAATCTTCATCTCTTTCGAAAACTGCTGATTTTCTATAGAGCAGTTTAAAACTCAGACAGATGGAAGAAAGGAGAAGAAGGAGGAATGGAAAAAAGAGAGATCTGAATTGAAGGAGAGAGTGCAAGAGAGAGAGAGAAGATATCAATATTTCCACTGCTGCTAGGATCCTCAGGATGATTTTTTTCTTCCTGTTAGTATCTGACAGCGAATATTCTGCACAGCAAGGGAGCCTATTTATCCTCTGTCCAACATGCTTCTCGGTGCCAATCACACTGAGATGATTCATATGCACGCTTACTTTAAGTACACGCATATAGAAGACCTCAGGGAGCACAAAACCTGTATATACACACAAGTACCTGCACTCTAAAACACTTCAAACATGTATTTTGAACCAGATCCAAACGTGTTGCTTTCTCTAAATGTAATCAACAGCAGGTGAAAGTTAGGGTGTACGTGTCAGACAGTGGATGTATGTGATTACCCGTGTGCGCCGCTGCCCTTGCTAAAAGCCATCTGGGCAAACCCGATCAGAGGCTGTCTCATTGCTTCAGTGCCGGCCCACTGGTGGGAGCGTGCCGCACAATCACATGAATGCTTCAGACAAATAGGCCTCATAACTTCTCCGCAATAAACAATTACTAGGGCCGGAGCCACTATCCCAAATGAAATCTCTCCTACGTGCGCAGATGCAAGGATACACAGGAATTTTTAACTTTCCTCCAAGACAGGTACGAGTCTCCATGGAGATAGCAGAGTTGCCATGGTGATGGAGATGGTGTTCTAAATAAGAGAAATGTTTTTTTATGAAGCGTGGTTTTGTTTTCCATATCGCTGTGGGAAAATGTATTGTTCATGGAAACGATACCGCACTACCTCTGAAACTCCAAATCCATACATGCTCACAAATCCAACTTGTTTCACCCACGATGTTTCACAGGGTTTAAAAGCTCTCCTACTATCATGTTAGTAACATTACGACAAAACACACTACCTGCCAGGTATCCACCAACACACTTAGAAGTATCTTGCCAACGCCGCAGCATTAAACAATGCTTGAACTAGATACAATGTAGAATCTAAGTACTGCAAATACCTGCTAATACCCATCTGTGCTGCATGTGTACAGCAGCCATACTCTTACACAACACCTACGATTGCAGTACCAACTCTCAATTCCAATCCCGTAACCACCAAAGGTATCTTCCAGTCTTAACATGTTGTCAAGAATATCCCAATATCAGCAATGTCAAGCCAACATTCAAACATGTCATTACTTCAATCTTCTCAAGAATCCTTTTTAACTCTTTGAGCATCAGGAAATGTCATTGGCAATGCTGTAACATCAGCACCTCATGAATACCTTTTCCTTCTTCACACAAAACTCGCTCCAAGCATCTACCCACAACAACCTTCAAAGGGTCGCTCCAAAAAAATCCAAACATCACAACATGTAAGGTAACCATGGTATTCTTTTCCAAATCATCCTCGCACTCCTTTCTTCAGCCTCGGCACGCTGTCATCTGTTGGAATAATTCATAATTTGCAATCGTTTTACTTTTGATGTGTAATTTCCGGAAAAGATTTGTGTGAAATTGGATCTAATGGAAGCACACAGCAGATGAGTGTATCTGATGTTTTTAAGAGTGAAATTTGCATAATTTCTTGCTTTTAAAACGCATTACTTATTTCACATTTCACACAAGTGTACATCTAAATCTTGAATGATTATAGACTATGTGAAGCATGTTTACCTACTTGTAATGCGACCATATCACTCCTCTTCTGTCCAGCCTGTAGACTATGAGACCCGGAGCTCCTACTCCTTCTCTGTGGAGGTTCTCAACCCCATAGTGGACCCTCGTTTCTTGCGTCGAGGCCCCTTTAAAGACCGGGCTTCCATCAGAGTAGCGGTGCTGGATGCAGATGAGCCACCGAGGTTCTCCAGGGCCCGATACCACATGGACGTGTCTGAGAACTGCCCACCGGCCTGCACCGTGGGCCGGGTCAGCGCTGTAGACCCTGATACTGGACTAACAAATAATATCAGGTAAAGTACAAAGCCTCTGTCCTCATATTGCATAGTTAAATATTGCTTTAGCTCATAAAGATTAAAAAATGTGGGTAAACTCTTAAGCTTGAGCTGGTCTACTTTTTTGTGTCCCTTATTATACTCTTTATGGAGGATTATGGATAGTCTAGAATTAAAGGAGTAGTGCAACATTTTGGGGAATTGTTTGCTTTCTTGCTAAGGGTTGTATGAATTAAACAAACGAGATGTAATGTATTTTTGTGAGTGTTACAATTGCTAAAAGGCCGATTTTGCACTAAGCTAGGCTAACCAGCTGCTAACTGTGGACTCATTTTTCTGAGCAGATATGAAAGTGGTATTAATCTTTTCTTTTCATCTCGCTCTAAGCATATTTCCCAAAATGTTCTTAAATAAGCTATCAAACATTTAATGGTCCTTTAAATCTTAACTTGACATTTTGAAGCAGGGGATATCTAGTTTTTTTGGATAGAAACTCAAATTCAGCTCTTCAGCTAAAATAAACAAGATAAAACAGTTTAAGAAATACATATAAGCCAACCAAATGCCAACTCAGTGTCCTGAATCAGACAGTAGCCACAAAAGATTGCAGTATGCTAGATATTGGCGCACCTGTTGTTTCATGTTGTGACTTCTATAATTAACTCCACCTGTTTCTATTGATTGTGTAATTGCCAGTAGACATGCTTGAAGCAGGGTGTTATGCCCAAAACAAGTCTGTGCTGTCCTAGTCTTTCTACAGTATTATATGTCCAATGGTTTCACTAGTGTTTGCAGTAAGTTTACTCTCAAATGGTTTGAGGAGGGGAGGCGAGTAATTTGTCATTAACAGCCACAGAAAATAAATCGTGTCCCAATTAGCACCATAAAAAAAGAGCTAAGAGTGAGTGTGTGGGAAGGAATGATAGTTGGTCTATTCATAGAGATATTTAGATAATCGGTAGCACTTCAAAAGAGCTCCTATCAGCTGCGATAATCTCGCTATATTAATTCTTTGGCCATTTGAATGCTGACTTTCTTATCGCTCCCTCACACACTTGCCCTGTCTGCTTCTTTCACTCTGCACCCCACTGTCATCTCTGCCTGCTTCCTTCCTTTCTTTTACTTCACTCTTCCTTACTGTACTTCTCTGTGCCACCTTCCTCATTTCACGCCTACTCCTTTTTTCAATGCTACTATCTTTCATCTTCCAATCTACTCACTCTTCTCCAGGTTCTCCATTGATCCTCAGTCAGACCCGGAGGCTTTGTTTCGAATCACCCCAGACACAGGCCTCATCACCACGGCCATGGAACTGGACCGAGAACGCGAGCACTGGCACAACATTACAGTCATCGCCACCCAGAGAGGTTAGAGGGCACTCTCTGTTAACACCGAGGCATCATTAGACCTTGTTTGTTGTTTTCTTCCCATTTTCTGTAGAGTAAAGACTCTTCAATGAAGCCAACATTTTGGAACTACTGACACCTGCTCCCACTGATGAGCATGAGGCTTGTAAGAGGTTTATGGGAGTGTAAACTGTATATTGTATATCTGAAAAGCACAGTATCCAGTGTGTGTGATGCAGTTCACTAAGCGGCTTAGCTCTCAAGTCATGAAGCCATGAGAGGAGTGCTGTTTGGTGGCACAATAGTTTGTAACAGCATTCCAAAGGATCAATTGATCTATATTGTGTGAGTTATCTGATGCTGCAATACATCATTTCCTATAAGGAAACGACTGGAAACAAAGTATTAAAGCAACAAATCATAGACAACCATTGGTTTACACCATGCTCTGTGATTGCACAGGCGAATGGAGAACTCCATGTAAGGACACCTACAGTGAAACACATACTAAAGTAACAAGTTAAAAGTTTATTTCAACCAGGAAAGACACCACAAGTGATCAAAAATGCACATGACAAAGCAATTTTACCACAACATCCATTTAGCAACTGTCCAGCAGCATTCAGTCAGGATCCAGGTCAGACTGTTTTGCCAACTGTTGTTTAAATGGTCAAGAATAACCATTGAAATTAAAATAATGCAATAGATTCCATGACTCTAGTGATGGTTCAGTATATCTGTTCACCACCAACAACTATTGGGTTGGGTTGTCATGACATTTTCTGCAGATATTTATGGTACCCAGGGGATAAATACCACCAGCAGGTCAGATATGGATATCATCAAGACTCGTAGTCCACCTTAAACTAGGGCTTTAACGCAGAGGTCAAAAATTCTAAAGCTTCATTTTTTTGCTCTGATGAAGACAAATCAGTCCAACCCTAAAATGTTGTTTGATGTGTCATTTGTCCTCCCTAGAGCCATATTTTAGATGCTACCCCTGAGAAATTTGAAGAATTGCTTTCCTTCTTTACAAAAAAAGATCTCAAATATAAATAATTGCATTTCTGCCTCAGATTCTCTTATTACAGTTGAACAACCCTGTGTAGTCTCCTTTTGCTCTTTTAATCCAATCTCTCCAACCACATCAACTAATATAGCAATGAAAATGAAAACCTTAACCTGTCCTTTAGATGTTCCACCTGTAAAATTTCTGAAGGATATTTTGAACACAATGTCTCCCTTTATTTTACTAATTTTAAAGTGCTCTCTGTTGTCAAACTCCATTGTTGAATTTCTCTAACTGCCCCTGTCCAATCCACTTTAATAAAAGCCATCTCTTTATTATTACTGGAACTTTATCTAATCTTACAATTTTAGACCTGTTTCCAAGATTCAATTTTTAGCCAAGCTTTTGGAAAAGGTTGTAGCAGAGCTGCATGTGTTTATACATGAGTGCCATTTATTTGAGCAATTAGAAAAAATCATATTACTGAAACGGCCCAAAGAAAGGTGTTTTTGTGTGGATATTACTGATGCCAGGTCAGCTGCATCAGGGGTACACGATGGGGTGCCACATGTGGATGTCTCAACATTTTTGCAGGTAAATGCTGACAAGAGCGAGATACTAATCATAGGCCAAGATAGTCCAAACTTTAATAGTCTTGATTCTTTGTCTCACTCAGTAATTCCGTACTGCAGAAATCTTGTTGTCTTTCTGACCATAACCATGGCTAAGATAAACATGCTAAATCAATGGTTCAGTCCTGCTGAAATTCATGCCTTCATAACCAGTTGTCCTTTTTAAAAAAATCACCTTTCTGCCTCCAACTCAGCTGCCAGGATCTTGATGTAAGCTAGGAAGCATGATCACATTACTCCACTGCTGGCTTCCTTATATTGGCTACCTGTTGCTTTTACAATTGCTTTGAAGATTATATTGATTACTTACAAAGCCCTGGGAGGCCTTGGCCCTAGTTGCCTATCTTTTTCCTGATCTTTCAGTACCTTACGTCCTTTCTCGTCCCCAGAGATCCGTAGAGGCGTAATTTCTCACTGTTCCAAGGTCCAAACTGATTGACAAAGATGACAGAGCCTTTGCAGTCAGGACTCTTTGGAATCCTCTGCCTTTAGAAATTAGGGCTGCACACTCTGTTGCAAGTTTTAAATCATCTTCTTTCACTGTGTTATTTTACTCCTTATGCCATTTGGACTTTATTCTCCTTGTGTATTAAATGTATTTCTTCTTTGTTGTAAAGCACTTTGTAACTGTGTTTTAAAAGGTGGCTTATCTTATCTGGTATCATAGAGTACTTGGATACAATACTTGTTAGTCAGATAAATTAATTGTTGGTTTTGGTCTTTCAATTGGATTTAGTGACAATAAATTAGTGGTGGGCCGTTATCGGCGTTAACGTGCTGTGTTAACATGAGACTCTTATCGGGCGATAAAAAAAATATCGCCGCTAATCCTCAAAGTTGGGTTGGGAGCTGGGTCTATACTACGCAAGCTATGATGACTTTCACCTTGATATTTTAGCGCGGATGTAGTGGTAGCGCGGAGATCTAGTTTGTCACCAGAAAATGTGAACAAGCTGGTCTGCCTGAGTGACTGGTGCTGGTCTGCCTGAGTGACTGGTGGAAGAAAGGAGAAATAGAGCTTGGACTGATTGACACAAAGCTACTGACTGTAAACAGTTCATCACGACCTCTTATGTAGGCCTACAGTTCAAAATTAGTAAACACAAGTACATCTTATTGAACATGATTTATTTTCATCACCAGTTATCATAGAACAGCTTTCTCAAGCAGTTTGTGATGCATTTTGGAAACATGAGCCCCTGGTCTAATGTGCCACCTGGCTTGAGAAACCCGTTCTCAAAGACTTACTTTTAGTCATTATTTGAGTAGCACACATATTCTGAATGCCTTCGACAGAATTCAAATGAGCCATTTTAATCTAGATTAATTCCAAGATTACAGTGAGATTAATCTATGCCCACCACTACAATAAATACAGAATATCACCACATCATCTATAATTTAAATGAGCTAGGATGATCATTGGTTGGCATAAAAGGAAAGCCTTGGTTGTTTAAATGCTTAAAATGATGTATGTCTGACACAGAAGACCATTCAGTGAAAATCAGTGCTTTTATTTAAGTGTTACCACTATATTTCCCTTTGACCAATTAGGTGTTGTGCCTACACCCAAATAAAACTTGACAGAGTAGTAAACAATCTTAGGACTTTTTTGTCGTGGTAATATTTGTTTTAAAAGGCTGACAATGTCACCTTGCCAGATTAGAAAATGCTCATAGGAGTTTCTTTGAAAGGCAATGATAAACAATCCTTTTTGAGGACTTGTTGAAATTTACACCACCTCCTTGCTAAATCCTGGCTACCCTCCAACAGTCTCTTTGGCAGATGACAAGCCATTATTTGGGTCTTCATTTCAGCCATGAGAATCAAGCTGTCTGGTGTAGAAGTGAAAGTACTGCTGGAGAATTCTTTCCAGTGGCCAGTGTGTGCAAGGAAGGGAAGTTATTTTCCTGCCAAGCCTTACTCTGGACAAAGTTAATCTTTACTTAATATCTACTCCGGGTTCCTTGTGGCAGCAGTGTTGGTTGGGCTGTGGAGGCAGCACAGTGGAGTGCCTGTCTTGAATAATGAGCTCTATCTAATAAACAGGCTGTTGGAGGCTGTGTTGACTTACAGCACAGCAGGAGCCCTGCCATGGCCAGGGGCAGGCCAGCTCACCCAGTGGCATTACAGCAAGAGCTCATTTTCAGTTTTTCAGCGATGGGAACCAGTTGCTGTCATCCATGACACAGCGTTACCTTTCTAGGTTTGAGAACATAGTGTGGGAGTATATATTTATTTATATATATGTGTATTCGTGTGTGTGCATCATAGATGAGTGGAGATATGTGCTGGTAATCCTGGATTGTGTCTGAGCCTACACAAGAGCAGCATGAAATGTAACGGTGAATGTTCAGCTCAGAGTATGACTCCATGCGTTTCAAGCGTGGCTGGGAGAACTTCATGTTTCAGTGTGTGTATCCAAATGAATGGGGTGTGGGAGAGCCTCTGCCAATCCATTTAAACTGCACCCTGGTGTGACTGCATGCAGATTGACTGCTTTCTACATCTCTCTCTCTCTCTCTTTCTTAGAAACACACACGCACACACACACACAATGCTGTGAGATGCTTTGGCTAAGAATGGAACAGTTTGATGTGGAAAAAATGTGACTGCTATAGAAGCGTCAGTCGTACTCCAGCTGGGAGCCTGTGAGCTATAACACAAACCAAATTAAACCGAATGTACTTCTGTATATTTAGCCAATTGTGTGCTCGTTAATGTGATCTGAGTGCTGTTGAAGTTTCTGGACAAAGACTGAAATGCTTGATCTCGCCCACGAGTACAATTGAATGAATTTAATGGAGTGCACAGTGGGATTTCTATTCATATCATTTTCAATATTGAGATGTTTTGCGTGCATGTTGGAACACTGTATTGTAAACTATCTGCCTCCGATTGGCTCTTTCAGACAATCCAAGCCAGGTGTCCAGGGTTCTGGTTGCAATAGAGACATTAGATCTGAATGACAACGCACCCGAGCTGGACAGGCAATACACAACAGCCATGTGCGACTCATCGACCATCGGGCAGGTCAGTATGTGTTTTAATGTGTGTTCCATGTCTGCTCCAAAAGTAAGAATTAAAGCACCAGATACTTTTTTGGGGGGATTGTGGCATCTTTGAAATGAGTGTGCTGGCATAGGTTTTTGTTGTTGTATAAAAATGAAACAATCCCAATGAAATGTATTGTCTGTTAGCCCTTTTCCACTGCAGAAATATAACTAAACTTCTAAAAAAGTAATCAAATTTTGTCATGAGTTCTGAGTTTTTCTCCACTGTTCACTGCCTGCCAGGAGTTCCTGGAACTGACTTTAGGCACTGCTCTGGGTGTGATACTAAATGCAATTTCCAGTTACTTTTAAAGGGTTACTGACAGTCCTGCTGATTATAATTGACCAAGCACACTACATCACAACAATGACAACAGGAACCAACAAACACCACAGAAACCATGGTTTACCTTCTGCATTTGTGTCAGACAGTACTTTAACAAAGATAAACACTGGAAAATGCTTGTCGGATGAACCAAGATGTCCAAGCCATTAGTCACTGTCATTCAGAGGGGGATAAGAGGACTTTCAAAGAAAGCTGGAGTCAGAAATGAAAAAGTCCAGCAGAAAATGTCTCAGCGTGTAGCAGAAATGAAGCAAAGCCTTTTAGCTCGTTCGGCCAGTCAACTCAAATCTACTGTTACACTTGCAGACATGTCATACTTCTCTAACTACAACGTATGTCTAATATACCCTCTGAGTCATGGCTGTGTACTTATGCAGTCAGTATTCTTTTGACTCTTCTCTTGCATGCCTGCTGCCACACTGCTCACCTAAAAGCAGTGCTGCTACTGCCACTGCCACTTCGGGTGTTCACACAGCAGTTCAAACCTCTACCCTGGCATCCACTTGTAGGTCTGCCTTCCCCCTAGGAGGAAAGTTATTACGGTCACTTCACACTCCCTGCTGTGCCGGGCTTGGCTCTTCCTTGTGGGTGCAACAAGATCAAAGTCCAGATGCTGTAAATATTCTTTACTCACATATTCATCTATTCTATGTGAGCTGGCCGACTGAAATGGGAAACAAACACACAGCCCTACAGTGCAAGGAAACACATTAAAAAGGTGGAACAAGGTTATTGAACATAAAGGATCGCCCTGCATACAGTGCAGCAAACTGAAACAATATGAAATGTGCTGAATACTGCTTTGGGCCACTGGCTGCTTGTGCTGGCACCAACAGTGCTCTGGATTCAGCACTAATGTAACAGAAAATCAACAATATCCACTGTTGTCTGTCCCACAGCTGATTACTTCACTCTCACTATTCAGTCCTATTTTAGCCCTTTTTATTGAGTCCAGACTCTCCTGGCTTGTCAAATACAGTGGAAATGCAGGAACCAGAGCCTCACAGGGCTCTTGAAGGTTCAGGTTATGGGGTTTTTTTCTTTAAATTCCTGCAGTGCAGAAGGGTTACAGTATACTGTATGCATTTGTTTCAGACCTTTCATCTGACCATAGGGAGATCATGGTGCATAGCTGTCCACAATATTTTTTTTCTCACACCACCATTGGATGGCTGAAAAGAAAAGACAGTCCTACACATTATGGCTCTGAGCACATTTTAGTGTATACTGATGTTGCAATAAAATACAGTTTAATTCCTTCAAATATCAACTATTGATTTGGTAAGTTTTGTACAAATTGTACTTTTGCTTATGCTTTATAAATAATGTATGACTTTTATGCCATAGGCAAACCATACTACATTGTACTCAACTAGTATAAACAAAGCATATGAAAGATATTCATAATGAAAAGAGACTGTTTTGTCAGGCAAGGTATTTCATAAGATGTTCTTGCCGTCAGTCGTCACAAGTTAGATTTATTTATTTGAAACGGTGATGTCTCTTGTAAAGCATACACTTCTAAGCTATTTCCATTCAAATGAGGAAGCATGAGACTCAACAGTGGCACAGCGCTTTGCACCGTTGCACCGTTTCCTCACAGCAAGAAGGTCATGAATTTGAACCCTGGTCATCCCAGGCTCCTTCTGTGTGGAGTTTGCATGTTCTGCCTGTGTTTGTGTGAGTTTCCTCCCACCATCAAAGACATGTATGTTAGGGTTAATCCTCTTGTCAGTGCTCCTGATCACTGGCATAGGTCCCCAGGCGGTGCACCATGGCTGCCCACCACTTCTATTGTTTAGGCTGGGGGATACATTTAGTTTCAATGTATATAAATGCTTAGAAATGACAATAAAGAGGGTTTTCATCTCAGTCTTAATCTTATACAAAGCTACCCCTGTTCAAGTAAAAGACAGCATATGTACTGTATTGTTACTATATCTTTTTAAATCTGACAGCATACACCTACAGTATAGATATTCACCATGGAGGCAGGTGAATCCTCCCTGGCCTGTTATCTGACACAGCAGCTACTCACATTGTAATTAAACTCAAGCTTCCTCTCAGACTGTCTGCCTATTCCTGCCATCTGTCTCGCTTTATTTGTCTTCTTGTCTGTTTTTTTTTCCTGCATCGTGGTGTTCTTACTTTATCCTACCTCAATTATTGAAATAATGTCTGTGCTCCTCAGTCTCTGTCTAGAAACCATTCAATGCCCCCCCTCACCCCTCCCACCCACCCTTCTCCAAACCCCTCCATAACCTCCTCCTCCCTCCGTCTTCAGTATTCCATGCTGGCTTTGTCGCCACAATTTGCTGTCTTGGCCCATCTGTTGTTTTTTGCCGGTGTTTTCATTGCTCCGCTTGTTTCTTTGTTGTTTCGCCACTAAATCTGTGATTCTATGGCAACGACGTTGATTTGTGTGTGTGTGTGTTTTTTTTTTTCGTTTTTTTTTTCTCTTCGCCCTGTGATGCTCGTGTTTGTGTTTGTGTACGCTGCCATTGTGAGCGAACGGGAGAGGGTTCAAGAAAAGGAAAAGATTATGATATTCCTCGAATGTGTTTTTTTCGGGGCTCGTATACTACGCACTGTCTCGACGTGACAAGTCATTAGCCAACACGCGGTTTTGAATATTCACACTCGGCGACTGATAACATAATGCGACTGTACATAACAAAATCTTGTCGAGGCCCAGAGACAGTGACTAACTCAGAGAGAGAGCAGGCGGCACTCTTCATCCCTGTGTACAGTCTCTCTCTAACTAGCACTCGAAAGCATCCCTGAAAGGAAATCTCGCATAATGACAAGTTTGTTTTTTTTCATTAAAAAGAAATTACCCATCAGCTTAAGCTCCAAGAGATTTCTTTTTGAGATTAATTTTGTTAGGATTGCCACTGTAGACTTGACTGCAGATGCCATTACTAAATTGAAAGCCACACCGCGGCGCATTTGAGAAAAGACGATTCACGTCAGACGCCGTTATTAATTTGGTGCGAGAGTATCAGACACAGTTGGCTTGTGTCTCCATACTAATTGTTTGGCTTGTTTTGATTCCTGCTGACGTTGGCTAATGGTTTGTCGCTCGCTAAAAGCCCTCTCGGTGTGTTTCTCCCATTACCTACTTTTCTCTCTTTTCTCTGCTTTACTCCTCTGCACACACAAACACACACACACACACACACACACACACACACACATATATATATATTCACACACTCCCTTTACCCAATCTCCTGTGCTTTCTCTATCTCTGTGTTTCAGGTGGTGCAGGTGTTGCGGGCGATTGATAGAGATGAGGGAGGGAATGACAGCACTGTGTATTTCAGCATCCCTCCGGAGTCCAGCGTGGCCCTCAACTTCAGCGTCAGGGATAGTGGTGGTAGGTACTCAATCTTTCCTTCACTCACTATTTCTCTTAATTCCTTCTTCTTCTTCTTTTTTTGTTCCCTTGGCACATGGTTCTTTCCTACTTTTTTTTTTAAGGCTCTTAATCCCACGTTTTCTATCCGCCTTTCTCTTTCCATCTTCATCTCCTCTCCCATTCTCCTTTTCTTGTCGCCCCCCCTTCTCAAAACTCTTTGGCTTTTCCTCTTCCTGCCGCCTCACCTTCTTCCTCTTCCTCCTCCTCTTCCCTTTTGCTGTCTCTGCCTCTCTCCCTTACCATCCATCTCCCAACTCCGGTGGCCCCATTGTTTTGCTTTGTTATCCTCCTCTCTTTTGTTCGTCCCTCTTGTTTGCCTTCCCCTATCCTCCACATCCATCTTCTCCTCTCTGCTACCACATATACTTACTGTTCCCAATGAAAAGCTTTTGAAGAAATCAGAGCTGCTTCATTCAATCCACTTCAAGCCAATTGAATTTAGCTACTTAGTATTTGTTTCTAGTACGTTCTCAGTCTGTGTCTCTTCCTTTGGTCTCTATTCTTGTAGTATGTAGCACAGTGCGGTGCATGTAGGAGACTGTCCTCCCAAAAAGAAACAACACAATGGGTCATAATGTAGTTACATTTGAGTGGCAGATGCCATCTAGAGGCTGTTCTAATTTTGACTGTAAAATCTGGAAGTACACTCATCCTCTAACCTTAACCTGTTGTTAATACTGTAGCCATGACGATGAATGTTAACTTTAAGGAAGGAGTAACTTAAACCCACCTCACGTGTTTCTCTAGCCTTAACAAAGTGATCATTTTAACCCAAACTATCATCTTTCCCTAAACCTAACCAGACCTTAACCAAAGCATTGTCTCACCACCAAAACATTAGTTTGATTAGTTTTTAACAGTGATTTGTCACAGTTTTGGAAAGAGCAGACAAATGTTGTCCTGCTGACTACTGCCACTACCATCACCAGCTTAGAAGACCCTCCTATGTGTCATTCTGCAGTGCATGGACAAACAATATATTTCATTGTTTAATATACAAACATATAAACGTTCACTTTCACACATGTTGGGCTGGTTAATTCAAGAAAGTAACCAATTATTTGTAACTCTGTGCATTAAATCACAACATTTAGAGCTTATTTTTGTTACATGACTGTCAAATAAATAATAAAATATTTTTCTGCGCTATTATTATCAGGGTTGAGAAGGTCATTTTAGAAATGTAATCGGTTACAAATTACTAGTTACCCTTTTTAAAATGTAATAAGTACTGTGAATAGTTCAATTACTTAATCAAAGTAATGTAACTTATTACATTTGATTACGTTTTCATTACTTTTCTAGTTTTCTAACAAATGTTTGCTGATGTATGAGGGAGATCAGACTTATCTCTCATTTGATATATGTATTCAGTAACATGTTAAATATTAAAAGATGAGGAAAAAACCCTCCTGAGCAAAATCTTAAAGGTGTGACTTCAGATGTAACCTCCTTTATAATCATCTACATTTCACAAGTAAATGTAATTTATTGACACATTTTTTCTCAGTAACTGTAATTAAATTACATAACACCATTACATGTAACTAGTTCCTCCCCAACACTGATTATTATTATAGATATTATTAGGTTCTGCAACATATTTTCTTTTTTATTTAAATGATTTTTTTGTTGTTGTATGTAAAAACAATATATTTGCTCCACAAATGAAGCATTCTGGTAAACAAACACTACAACACACACACTGTATTATTCAGGCTTAACAAACTAAGTGAAACATAAAACATCTGCAAAGCAAGAGTTTTGAATATTTAGTGTTTTTTCTATGCCTGTTCATGTCAAGCTACATTAGCAGTCTTCTTTATTCTCGCCTGTTGATGTCACATTGCTACATTTTCTGATGCATTTCTGTCACAGTGCCACCAGTTCATGGTGTAGCGTGACACTTAGGGGAGTTTAAAGCTCGCATGTTGTACACATTTGCATTTAGGTCGCTAATGCAAATCTGGAAATTATGCCTCCAGTGGTCAAACTCCACAGGAGACTTTTGATGTTTGCTTAAATATTCTCTGGCTTACATAATGTGGTAATTTCTCTCCACTCTCTCCACTAACTCATCAGTTAACTCAAGCCTAAAGGTTATAACTTCTACATCTCTTATTAACTAGAGATGACATTGCAAAGTATCCCATTTAGTTCTAAAATACTTTTTTTAATGAGGTGCATGTATGAAAACCAAAACAATGAGCTGAAAGATGCTAAAATGCTCCATAGAGTTAAAGAGGAAGGGCAGAACCAGGTGTTTACTCCATATGAGTTAGTCTCTGCGAGCAACATCTGGTCATTTAACCCAATGTAAGCCAATTCTTAATAATGAGAAAGTTTTGGGTATTACTGTGTGCATTCTGCTGTCTGGCTGTGTGCAACCTTGATTGTTTGAAAACCAAAAACTTTCTGTATCTAATTTGAGTCTAATATTACTGTTAGTGTCATCACACAGCAGCATGACTGTACGACCAAACATGAACCGCTGATGATCTCAACTCTCTTCAGCCATCGTTGGCACCACGCTGGTGACCAGCTCACTAATTGCTCCTAGACTTGGCAAAACCATAAAAAGCAAACCTGTTCTAGTTGGACTGTCGAACAGAAGGATAAACTCACTGACATGTGGAATCAAACACCTCTTTGATGTGTCATCCAACAGTAAAGCAGAGAAAAAGAAGAACACGCTCTGATCTCACACGGACAGCTTGTCTGACAAATACATGTTACAGTATTTGCTTTGTTGGAAGACGATAATGATCCGATCTTTGATTCGGATCACAGAAGATTGTTTTGGTAATTGAGTTATGTTTATTTGACTTTGCCGTGCCTTTCATGCTGATGAAATTTTTCTCCACAGTATTTCTTCGTACCCTCTCATCTGCACCCTTATCTTCTGTGGCCTTGCACATTTAATTTAGAAGGAACCTGATTTAACAAAAACACTCCCCACACATACACCTCACAGCTCTATAGCACACCAATAAGTGGCGTCTCACCAATACAAGTCATTATGTTGTTGCGGCTCTCCATCCTTTTTTTGCAGAGAGAACATCTCTTTACTATTGAACATCTCAAAATCTCATGTTAGCTGATATTAAAGTGTGAGTGCTTGCTGAGTTCCATGTATGGAAACAACCAAATGGATAAAATAGTGTGTAGTGTGCATGCTGTTCTAACACGACTGTGCTGAAAGTGTCAAAAAGGAATGGGATAAAAGGTGTGCTGGTTTTTGTATTAGACAATACTTACCATACAAATGGGTAAGTAGTAATAGCAAGACAGTTATCGAACAGCACTTCTGATAGCGGCTTTACAGGCTAGAGTATAGGAGATTTGATGTTTTGTAGCCACTCATGAGTCATAAATCTTAAAAGTGTTGCTGCAATATAAATGAGGATTCTAGCTGCCCTAATTAAGACACTCTACAGAAAATTTATCCTATTAGCCCAAATTATCATTGTTGTTCTTCTGGTGTGAGACACAGCTTCAGTGGTGGAAAAAGCTCCCAAATCACAGGTGGTTGTTTTCGTAGGAATAATGAAGAAGGCTGGACTCAGCAAATGAAACTACTTTGTCTGCCTCTGTCCTTTGTGGCATAAATCAATCATTAATTGATTGGAGTCGCAGATTTGCAAACATGAACGTAGTGATGTTTTTGGATAATTTCCTATTCCTCCTGCTGCCATTAAGCAGATCATTAAGCATTTTACAATAGCTGACTGATCTTCCTCTCTGTTCTGTCTCTCTCCAGGTCCCACAGCCAGCCTGGTGCTGCTGTCCCAAATGCAGCCACTGTCCCGCTCCCCATCCTCCACCCTGACGCTCTATGTGCCGCTGGTCCTGAGGGATGGTACATCAGGCCTCACCAGCACCGGGACGGTCACTGTGTCTGTCTGCCCCTGCCTGAGAGGAGGGGCGCGAGCCGGGGAGAAAGACAAGGACAAACAGACAGAGGGCGAGTGGGACTGGGAAAGAGAGGCAGTGTGTCTCCCTCAGCAGTCCACTCTGCCTTCCCCTGGTCTCAGTACTGCCGCCCTGCTGGCCATCCTGGCTTGTGTTGCTACACTATTGGGTAAACACGTGATGATACATTCAGTCTATAATACATACTAATAAAGTCAATGATCTTCATAAGTAAACTGTTAAAAAAAATGTAATGTTTATGTTTCCAGAAGATAAGATTATTGTGGTGTCCCTTGAAAGACCCTTTCTTATGTAACTAGCACATCCAGGTTTTACTACAGCACTTAGCATTATGTATACAGTGACATTATATCATTAAGATGTTCAGCCTGTAAAGGAGTTTAATGCTAATCTACAAATAAAAAGATGAGTAAATAGTGTTTAGGGCTGTTTACCCTTCACTACATCCCTGGATGCTTAATCTGCATATGAAAATAGTGAAAGCGGCAGCGTAAATATTTCTCTTAGTCACAGCTGCTCAATAGTGGGGGTTTACTTTTCCTCACAATTTTGATCCAGTTATCTCCTCTGGCAGGGTCAGTGCTAATCACTGCTAAAATTACAATTCTGAGTGATTATCTAAGCCCTCCGGCTTTTGATAGTGGCATAATATAATGTCACTGCCACCTCAACAGAAACTCTCAAAATGCTCAATTGGATAATGTCTAGGTGCTGAGAAGGCTTTGGCTCCTGGCCAACATCATTGTCATTTCTATTCACTCTGTTGGATCACTACTCATGCCTTGTTGATAGGGGTATTATCATTCTGGAAGAGACCAGTTCAATCACGAAAGGAATGCAACATGGCGTGAAGGTGATCACACAGAGTGGCTTTTGGTACCGTTTTGAATTTAGCTCTCTCAGTGACAAGGGCAGAAACTACACCAGGTTACACACAACTTTATAGCATTCAACTTTGTAGCCTTACTGTAGAGCTAGAGTTTTGTTCTTGGACATATGTGTTTTTATGTGGTCCATGCTAATTCCTAACAGTTTGACAGGGCCCTCCACAAAATACCAAATGTTCTTACAGAAGCTCTGACAATAGCTCAATCAGGATCCCATCTGGTTATTAAAAAGGGCTTGGCATAGATAAGATGGATATCATGCCATTTGGTAACCATTCATGCTGTTAGGATAGAGGCTCCCAACAAGAGAGAAATACATGTACATGATGGCATGAAGGTGATCCCTCAAACTGTTATGAAAGATTAGATTTTTCCCACCATTTTCAGGGATCATTGGATTAGTTTCAGAGAAATCAAATAATGCAACCTCCAGCAATATTAAAGCTGTAGATTTACTTACTGCAGCCGCTTAACCACCTGCAGTACATCCATATAGAGCCACAATCACATCCTCTTGCACAATATATGCACACACTGACACACTGATAAGTAGAGATCTTTCAAATTGAATGCAGTATAATTGACAGTTCGCTAAATCCCTCCTTTAAATTGGGATTGTCCAATTGTAGCTTAGCGTAGAACCAATCTGTCAAGGTTTGAATTTCTCAACATGCCAAAACTGTTTGCATGGGGCATCTAATAATAGTGGTACTCAGTATTCAAAGAGTTTGGAGGAGAGTATGTGTTTTTAGCTTTATAAAACCAAAAATACAAGAAAAAATAGCTAACAACATTATTTTTAGGGGTTACAGGTTTCTAGAAAAAAGAGCTGGAACATTTGCCTGTGGGTTTTACTGTATGCTAGTATATCAGAGATTAATGTTGCTCTTTGTTTAAAACCTTTTACATGTTTCTTGTTCTGAAGTGAATAGAATGGAAACATTAGTCAACTGAAGACAGAGTTTAATAGTCAGTCCATGGTCAGTAGTCAGCTGGAGACAGAGTTTTCAACCAACTTCTACCAGACTTCTAGCCGGAGCAGTAGCATATATTAGCTAGCAGCAGTTGATAAAAACTTTTAGTAGAGGTCAGCTGAGGGAACACATAGCTGTTGGCGAGAAAGTTCTGTGTGAAATTGAAGACCTAATGGTTAAAAGATTTTTTGGCACTAGGCACTGAGTTGGGTCCTTATTGGATTAGGTGTCTTTTTATTAAAATCCTTTTTACACATCACTTTTGGGTTTGGTTTTCAGGGTTCAGTTTTTGGATGATGTTCAAACCTTTAAGCCTGTGAAGACCTTACATACAAGTATTCTCTGTTATTACTGTATAGAAGAAAAAAGTTTAGCAAAAATTCTTATCAAATAGTGCAGTCCATATTCATCCTTTTGGGTGGGTTTTCATCACAGGTAGCCTTGTTGAACATATGTCGAAGAGCTTGGTTCTTTTCCCACAGCCCTAGGTCAAATGTAGATCTCTGCTTTGGGAATATGGAATAGGAATCATGGAGTCATGGGAGAATAAAGCGTCCATTTGCCTGGCTGGGGCTTAAAGTCAATTACAGAGTGGAGGCATGCAGCCTGCTGATATGATATACCAGCCCTCTAACCCAAGGCCTCTTCTGTATTCGTTTTGTCTCCCCTCTTTGTCTGCCTGAATTTCTCTCCCTCGCTTTCTCACCTCCTCGCTCCCTCTCTACCTCCTCTTCCTCCTTCCATTTATTTCCCTTGTGACTTTTGCCCCCATCTGCCTTGTTCATCACTCTTTTTCCAATTTCTCTCCTATGCCTCAATATTCTTTATTCCCTCTATCGTTCCTCTGCAGCGGTGAGTGCCCTGTCACTGTCATTGCGCCGTCAGAAGCGAGACTCCCTGTCACCGCTGGAGGAGGACGATGTACGTGAGAACATCATAACGTACGACGACGAGGGAGGTGGCGAGGCCGACACAGCCGCCTTTGACATCGCCGCGCTCCAAAGTGCCCCGCACAGCTCGCGCTCACGTGGCTATCGCACACTAGACAGCAGGAATGTGTAAGTATGCTGTGGGAATGTGTAGGAGGTTATTTGCATTTGGGGAAACATATTAGGCCTGTTGTTTAATTCCATCAGACCTCATGCCTGGCCCCTTATTAGATGGTGAAAGGAGGGCAGGAAGGAAACAAATTTACCCCTTCAGAGTGGAAGCTTTCATCTCTGTGCAGCACTTTATAGATCCACTTAAGGAACAGATCGAGCTGTAAGTCCCAGGTCATAATCAGTCACCAATCAAAACAGTGAGACAGAAGGCTATCAAGCTTTGCAGTCCTGGGAGACCACTTTGTTGTGCTCATTTTCTTAAAGCTTGTTCATGCTCTGCTCCATCAATGAGTTCTTTGCACCCACTTTGATGTTTCTGTGAAACATTGTTATTGCCTTCGGACTAATAATTAGCTCCGATGAATTCATGCGAGTCACATGGAGGGGCCATAAACAAGTACAAAGGCTGCTTTTAGTTTATCGAAAATTGCTTCCCGCTATTTATGGAGGTGGACACAACAACATGAAAAGCTGTATACATCTAATGCAATCCAGTGCAATATCCCTGCAATAAGTACTACCTTTGTGAAGCTTTTAATGTCTTATTTGTGTTGATGCTGTGTCATGGGGGGATAGGGACTTATGAAGCATTATTTTGTGGCTTTCATGATTTTTTTAACTTTTCTCTTGTTATCCAGCCTCTAGTGATAGCCGCCTGTCATTGTGATCCACTCATTTTGGTCTAGACCAACATATCTCAACAAGTAGTGAATCTAATTTTGCTCAGATACATGGATATATAGGGTAAACACTAAGGTCAGTTTTAGTTTGTTGATATTTTAGTTTGTGTTCAAATTCCCATCATCCTCAGCTATACTTTGTGCTAATTAGCAAAGATTAGCATGCAAACACACTAGAGTGGAATTGTCAACATGATAAACGTTATACACTTTAAACATCAGCATGTTAGTACTGCCATTATATTAGTTTGCTGACTGTAGCATTTAGCTCAAAGCACTGCTATGCACTGGTAACTCCTCACAGAGATGAACCATGGTCTCAATACTCCAGAGACCTTTATACCTGTCGCTCTCTTCTGTCAGCTGTCAAATAAAATGAAAAATACCAGAAAAATAACCTGAGGTAGGAGAGTTAAATGGATTTGTTTGTTGTTTTTTTGTCCTACAGACGTTACAGCCAACGTACCCAAGAAAAAGCCCGCACCTACAGCTGGGCTCAGAATCCAGGTGTGGAACACAACTACTCAGGACCAGGAGGACCCCTCTATGGTCGCCTCTGCTACAGCAGCCATACGTTACCCGTTCTCCGCCGCACACCAGGTGGAACATTTGAACCAGGCCTGGCAGAGCTGGGATACCGCTATCCTGGAGGCCAGCCAGACCACTCCCTGGTCATCCAGAACCAGGCCGCAATGGTCGGAGCCATGGAGTCCGGAGCCGTGTACATAGCCCCTACAGACCTCAGCACGGGAAGCCGAACGGGCAGTCGCACAGGAAGCCGCGACGGGACCGCACCCCAGAGTGGCGTGAGCACGTCGGATGGAGGAACGCCACGGACCAGTGACAGCCAGGAGAGAGGAGGAGGGACAGGAACTGCTAGCAACTGCACGGAGGGGAGCGGTGAGGATAAAGTGATCCACAATCAAGATGTGGACTGGGTAAGCATTACACGCTCACTGCTTTCACACCAAACATGCAATTTTGACATTGTACAGAGCAAAGGACAGTGCACAATGCTGTGTAAGCCATAGCATTGAACACTGTACTGATTTTCTACCAGCTTTTGTGAACTAAATTGAACTTTGACACAAAACACACTGACCTCCATAACAAGCATCCATTGGCATTACAACATTTATAGAGAAGACAGAAGTTATGATTGAATTTAGCTTTAGGGTAAAAAAAAAAAAGGAGGTTCATTTTGTGTATCTTTGAATTTAAATATTTATACAGTTCTTCTCTACGATTTGGTCTACTGGGTCTGCAAAGAGATGATGGGGGGGGGGGGGGGGGGTGATAGGATGGAAAATAAATAAATGAATCTACATGGTGCAAATGATGCCTATATAAACATTTGAGAAAATGATATGTAAATGAACATAGTGTAATATATGGATGCATGGATGTGCAAGGAAAGAGAAAAAAAAGAACAGATGTTGCATTGAATAATGAATTAAAAATGAATCAATGACTTGATTAATGAAACATGACGCAATTGAAGAATGTATTAAAGTTATATGAATGACTCTATTCATTTAAATAAGCAAACAGCCGAGTAATTAAGCAAATATACATTTACAATTATGTTTGCCTTCAACCTGATGTGCTATGATAGTTATTTCTGTAATGTTCTGAATGTGTGGAGGGTAGCAGAAGTGTCCAGGACAATGCTGAGGGGAGATGATGAGTCAGGCATATCAGCACATTTATATCCTGCTGTTCATTATCTTTTCCTATGTTTTGTTTTATTTATTAGGCCATAGCGAGCCTCTATGGCCTTTCCTTTATTTAATTTTCAAATATTTTATCTCTCGATCACTTCCCTCTCCATCTCCCTTTCACAGTGCAGTGTTAGCTCATTCTAGTGTTCAATTAATATCCAACTCTGCTTCTCTTCCACCCCGCTTTTTTGCTCGATGTCTCCTTCATCTCATCTTGTGTTGTTTTTTTTCTTCATTTTTTATCATCGTCATCTCCTGCTTTTCCGCCATTTGGGCACTGTGTCATCACCCTCCTTCATCTTTATGCTTTTATTACGCTTCTTTACTAAATAATCCTCCCCTGCTTTGGGCAAATTGTTCATCGCATTTTCTCAACTGTAACCGAACCTAACCAGTACCAATCCATACCCCTACCCCCGACTGAAACCACTCGTGCTCGCCTACGTTCCCTCCAGGTGCAGTCGGAGACATTACCCAGGGAGCACAACCTCGTCCTGACCAGATCCGGCTCCATGATGGGCCAGGGTCACGGCGTGGGGGGCTGGGTGTGCGACTCGGCGACGCTACCCCTGGCGGGACGCAGGGCCTCCCGTGCTGGCTTGTCCCCGAAACGCTCAGGCGCCGGCCAGGCTGAGTCTGACCCCAGCGGTGGAGGAGGAGGTGGAGGTGGAGGAGGAGGAGGGGGAGGTGGTGGGAATGGAAATGGGGGTACCTCCTCAGATGGACAACAGCAACCTGCCAGCGGACGCAACTATGCCACTATGCTGCAGGGGGAGGTGTGTGGACAGAGGGACTACCCTGGCAGCCTGGGGAGAGGAGGATTGGAGATGGGGAGCAACTTTGTGGTGGCAAGGCCAGACAGGGAGGGCGGAGGGATATCACTGACGGGGAATCCATCTGTCTACCCAGAAGCAGCTGGCTTTATCGGGGACTGGCGTGATCGCGTGGGTTTGGGGGGTTACGTGTTGGCAAGAAGGGATATGACCCCTCAGCTTTTGCCCTTCCCAGGTCAGGCTCAGGGAGCGTACGGTGGAGTGATGGGCTTCGGGGCCGGCTGGGTTCCAGGAATGGAGGCTGCCAGAGGAGCGCCGGGGCCTGGCGGTCCCTCCTTGGCGCTGAGGGTGGGCGAATTCCTGCGCCTGAGGCTCGCCCAGGTCACTTTCGATCCCTCGCAGCCGCCGTACGACTCGGTGCAGGTGTACGGCTTGGAGGGCACAGGGTCCAGGGCGGGATCCCTCAGCTCGCTGGAGAGCGAAGGAGAGAAGGATGCTGACAAGGAGGACTGGGGGGCAGGATTGGAAGAATGGGGTCCCCAGTTCCAGAAATTAGCCCAACTCTTTAAAGAAAGGGAGAAAGAGAGGGAGGACAAGGAAAAAGTTGACGAGAGTCCCAAAAAGGAGAGAGAGGAGCCAGAGAAGAAGGAGAAAAAAGAGGGAGGGGAGAAAGCTGGAGAGGAGGGGAAAAACTGAGGGATGAAAATGAAACAAATAGGGGCAAAGGGGGAGAGAGAGGAAGGGAGGGAACAGGAGGATGATGAAAAGGCAACCAGAGCTAGAATAATGCGAAGAGAAGTTAAAGGGGAGAAAGATGAAGAGGCAAAGTAATAAAAAGAGACAGAGAAAAATGAGCCTAGGGAGGATGGAGAGTGCGAGGGCAGGGGAGGGAGTGATTGATGTAATTTAAAGCAATAAGTGTTGAAACGCTGATATGGTTGAGCACAGATACTGAGACAATGCAGAGGCTGCTTGTGCTCAGGGCAGCAACAATTTGTTAAACGCTTTGGACAAAGAAAAAAACAAACAACTCAAACAACATCCAAGACTCGATTTAACTCAACTTTCACGTATGAAATGAGAAAAACAAGCTCCAAACAGGAAGAACGGAATAGACGTTTCTCTCACCACGCGTGTCGGTTTGCTCTTTGTGTCTACACATGTGTTTGTGTGTGAGAAGAGTCAGTAAAGGTGGGTGTGGATGTGAGAGCGGATAGAAATTTTAGCGTGTGTGTGTGTGTGTGTGTATGTGTGTGTGTGATAGAGTGGAATTGGCAGTGAAAAAGCATGACACCTGGAGTCAATTTAAAGATGGGGACTGATGACTGATGATACATAAGCTGCAACATTAGTTTTCAGAGCAACATGCAGGAGGTAAACATTTAGCAAGGGAGTTAAAGAGAAGTGGGACAGCACACAGGGGATTAAATATATATTTGAATATAAAGCAGAGGGTAAAAGGGGGGAAGGATGTATAGAAATAGAAACGACCGGGGAAGTGAGACGATTGTACAGACACTGTTACTTTTTATTCCATCTGCAGTGGCAGAAAAGTGAATTATTCAGCTCACTACTTTATTCCAAATGAAAATGATGAATCATTTAAATCCTGCAAAAGATTCTCCCTCCTCTCAGCCCACAAGGAAAACAGACATTGTGAAAAATTTAAATGATTTAGGGATGTGATCCCCCACCCCCCCAAGCCCCCCCCCCCTCCCCCTCTTCTTTCTCTTCACCCCCCGCACCTCCTCTCATCCCCCAGCTTTTTTGTAGTTCGAGTGTTGGTATGTTTACAGAGATACACAAACACACACAGACACAAAGGAACTGATTTACACCACAAGGCTTTGATTGTACAACAGCGAAATTATAAAAGCAAACCCCATTCACAAGTATTCCATCTACTGTATGGGAGAAATGATGACTCTATTACTGATTCGCTAAATGTTCGAGGACAAAGAATGCATGATTTTTTGAAGCCTACAAAAAAACAAAAACGCCACTTAAACTGCAATCTATCCCCACTTTAAACCCTTGTACTGGCCAAATGAAAATTTTCATAGATCAGTAATGAAATGACAGGGGAACAACACAACAGAGACTCCCGCGACAGGCGTTTTGTTCTTGCTAAAAGGTCAGGATGCAAATGAGCCGGAGTTTTCAGCTGGAATGCACTTTTATACTGTGTAATGTTCAATAATAGATCATGAATAATGTCAAAGATTACAGTTGTTTTTATATGATGTCAATTAAACAAGAAGATACAAATGTTTGACTGTATGCAAAAGCATTTCAAATGTAAATATCACTGAATATTATTGCTAAAAAAAGAGAGTATATAAAAATGAAAAATGAGTATAAAAAAAAAATCTAAAAGAGAAGTTACATGTCAGGAGCACTGTTGGGACTATCTGTATGTACTGTAGATTAGAAGTGGATTTAACTGAGCTGGACTTAACAGCCTCCTGGACTGAAAAATGACACCATGTATTCAACATCTGTGTACCTAGTGAACAGGTTTGGGTTTGTTTTGTGGTATAGCTCCTGTCTGAGATGGACAAGCCAAGCTTTCAATTATATATGTGGCCTCTGGCAGAAGTTTGCTGTGCAAAATATTAGTTACAAGAAGCCTCAGAGCTAGCCTGTCTCAGTGAGGAACCAATTTGATGAAAGCTCAGTGAAGTGAGGAGAAACTCCATTATTAGGGATACAATGAAAATTCAATATGTTACCTAAAGTTGGATTATTATTCTATTCCATTATTATGGAATATTTAATTAGGTTTGAGAACATTTCTGTCATTAGTGTCGCACTGCCCTGGAGATATGGAACATAGTTTTATAGATAGTTATATAAGTTAGAAAATGGCTTTCTATAAAATTTCATCTTTCATGCATTTCAGGCAAGACAACTCAATGACCACATTAAGTTTGCTTATTGCTTTACTTTGAGTACAAGTATCCAAATGGAAGGAAACTCATTTAGTCATTTTGTAGAATAATAAGACTTTTTTCTTTTTTTAGAAAAGAAGAAGTTGTTGGAGTTGTGAGATGAATATTGCCACAAAGCCTAACCTAAATGTGGATGTCCTTGCTGTGCCATCGCAGAAATGTCACCATTTATCACTGGTTCACTGTAAAGCCACCCACATAAGTTCAGCTGCCAGCTTTGCTAGTGTCCACCGGTTTGGTCCATCATAATCTTGTTGTCAAGGTCTGCTAATGTCAACACTTAGTTAACCAATCAGGAAGTCAGGTTACACACTGACTGAAATAAAAATCCATATACACCTCTATACCCTTTACCTGAGCCACAGACTTGTCCATACAGTGCCACTGTGCAGTCTGGATAGTACTAGGACCAATGTACAAATACTGCACAATAACTGGAGAAGAGTGGGGGTTACAGAACCACAGAAAGGGGGGGGGGCTGGGTTGTAATTAATTTTGGCTGATCAAAAATACCTCAACACCCTTAAACTATAAACTTTCATCTTTGGAACAGTCAGTGTAATCCAATCAAATAAAAAAGGGCAAACGGTTTATTAGACACTTCACAGTAATAAACTGTTGGCCAACCTTAAAGGGTCATTCTGGTCCATCAAAACTTGGGTCTTATTTTCATAGTTTTTGCCATTGTTTATATCAGTAATACTATCTGTGTTCTCAGCCAGCTAATTGCTGAGGTCTAGGACTGAGCAAAAATAAGCCCAGTGGGGCAAAAAATACTTACTGGTTTTAAATAAACCATCAGCTTAGGGTAGAAGAGAAAATAGAGGTAAAAAAAACTATAAAGACCAACTTCCTGGGTCAAATTGATCTGCCACATTTGCTGCTGTTGTGCATGCACGCAGTGTTCCCAAGCAACAAGGTATTATTATGTATAATTAGGTATTTAATTATTAAAGTATAATTAAACATTATGTCCCCACTTCACACTACAAACCGGTTAGTTATTGAATATAAAAGTTCATCCAAGAAGCATTTGAAATAGCCTAAATTCCAGTTGCTTTGCCTGTTGTAGTGTTGTTTGATTCCTGATCATTTAGAATGATCTGTATGGGTCAGGGTTTGGCTTGAACTTGGCATCCTGTGGGCTGGAATAGGGCCGACCTTGATTCCTATGTATCAAAGTAAAACTAAATATAAATGATATTATATTACATCTCATCTAAATGTTAGAAAACACTTGAAATGACAAGTGTAAATGAAGTTTGGGGCCCTTTTTGGTTTACCTCCACATAAACTGTCACTAAGTCTAACCTTACCCTTGTCAAAAAGTCCTAGGATAGGATTTTCATCTTTTACAATAAAGTAGGATCCTATAGGTGCCCATACAAGTCTAAATATCCTATAGGACACATTTTGTTTCTTTTAGGAAATGTAGTCCTTTTTTTATTTAAAAAAAAAGTTTTTATTCTTGTCCCATCTGACTTTGCTGTAGCAATGTTGCAGTATGTCATGTTTTTTACAATTATTCTGGTATGTTCAATGTTATTAAAACTGATAGAAATGATGGTCAAAACTACAAAAATTAGACCCAAACCGGAATTATCCTTTAAACCTCAGTTTGCTCTGTTTTAAAAGTCAGACAGTTTGAGAATAGACCAAATAAATTCATGGCTTGAATGATCATTTTCACTTGTAAAAAACAACTGCCAAAGAACTTGACACCATTTTGCTGTGAGAAACATTGTTTAAAAGAGAACTAATATGTTGCTGTGCCAGTGCATCATCTGGCCAGTGTTCCTGAGCATTTACATGGAATGTGCCAACTTTCTCTCTCTTTCTCAAAGCACAGAAAAGCCCTCCTTATTTTCATAACAGCATTGCCTGTTATAGGGCAAAAGCAAAAGCCATTAGCATGGTATATCAAAGAATGACCTTTCTTGCCATTCTGATTATGTGGTTTATTCCACAGTCTTGATTTTTTTCAGGTGTTTCATCGTCACTGATTGATCTAATTCAAAGTTCTGCTCCGGTTGATTGGTCAAAATCAAAGTGATGATTCTCCTGGTTTGTCTTATATCAGAGTTCTGGAGTACTGCGCCGTATAAAGCACTTGACGGAGCTGATTATCCCACCTCCTGGGCCCGGCAAATTGGTTCAATCAAAATCGCGATTAGTTGAATCAGTTGTTTTAAATAGAATAAAAGCCTGCAGTCTCTGCAGCACTCCATAGCTCTTTTTTCTGTCTTCTAGCTAGCTTAGATACACCAACCCAAGCCATTTGTCAAGTCATCTGCCAAAAAAAAAAAAAAAATACTGAAGAGAATAAAGCCCCACTCAAAGGATAAAAACGGTTATCTTAGCGTCTAGAAATATGAAGATAAGTAGCTTAAGGGTGCAGGTTGAAGGTCTTTACCTTATGGCCGCCTTATGAGCCATCTTCACCCCAAGTAGGTAGACCCCAGTTGGTTCTGTCCCCCCCAGCAACTTCATTGCCTGCACGATGTTGATACAATTCCACAATTGCGTGCTGAACAAAGTGTATTTATTTCTGTTGTACTTTTTCTTTTTGTAAATTTGAATAAAAAAGGAACTATTTCAAAGAGATGAGTCAGATCTGTTCTGTGCTCCTTTTTGTCTGGGTAATCAGGCCTGTATGCTTGGGTTTGCATTCTGTTTCTGTGTGTGTGTACTGTATATATGTATGTATACAGACGTGTGTGTGTTTGTGTCTGTGTGTGTGTGTCTGTGTGTGTGTGTGTGTGTGTGTGTGTGTGTGTGTCTGCTAGAGAAGGAGACAGTGGGAGAGAGCTATTGAGAGATGAGCTGTGCGGTGCATACAAATGTGTGTGCACCTTGTGAGCATGTGTCTTGTTGTGAGTAGGTGGGTGTGCCTTGTCAAATTGGCCCCTTGAAAATTCTAAACCACAGACAGACTGTGTGTGTCTGTCTCTCTGGGTTTGTGTGTGTGTGTGTGTGTGTGTGTGTGTGTGTGTGTCTGCTCTGACTGCAGGATGAAGGAACACCATGTCTGGTCTGATCCAGTCTGATGAGGGGATGTGAGGTCAGTAATAGAGGACAGACGGAGAGTTACACAGAGCAATCACGCTTTCAGACAGAGGGGGAGAGTTTTCTGTTTGTTTGCTGGCAAAAAAAAAAGAAAAAGAAAAAAGGACATTTTGAACTCCAGAGCAGCAGCAAATAGAGCAGACCTGACAGCTGCGACCAAATAATACGAGGACCCCTTTACCAATCCTTACAGGACTCATATATCCAATATTCTGCAGCTCTCATCCCAGTTGAGTGATGGATTGGGGGGGGGGGGGGGGGGGGGGGAGTTGGATGTGCACCATTGCAGTGTGACTGAATAGCTGGTTAAAAAGATTTATTACAATAATCAAATATGAAGGAGGGGATTATTTCTACATGATGGTTTAGAGAATGATCGTGTTAGCTGGGCCTCTGCTTGATTACAATGATAATACCCGCCTCAAGTCAGGAGAGGAAGAGAAAAAAGGGAAGGATAGAGAGAACCATATTAGCAGTTAATATGCAAGTCTGTTGCATTACATAAAACTGTATTTGTGATTAGGTTTGAGCTGATTCTGCAGAGTGCAGAAGAAAAAGCCCTCGCCGTATCTGTGTCTATGCATTCTCATAATTATGAGATTCATGGACCTCCAGTGAAGCAACATATCTAAAAGAGGATTGAAAAGTCGGTTGGAGGCAAAACTGAGCTCCGACCGGCTTGAACCCGCCGCCCCACCCTTCTACCTGCAGTCACCCGACTGATAAACCACATCAACTTGAAAGCAACACAACATTCTTATCGATTTATGACTTGCACATGTACGTTTATCAGTCAGCCTTAAGCATCAACACTGCAATGCAGCATCCGAGATGAGATGCGATGTCATTGCACTGTCAATAATTACAGCATGCATAATTGATCATAGTATAATGGTGGAGCTGGAGATAAAAATGGGCTCTGTTAAAGCTGTACACCTGGGAATGACTAACACTGTACTGGAGAGCTACACACACATGCATACACACATACACACACATACATACACATACACACAGGCGTGCAAAAGTGTGTGCTGCAGAATTGCATCACAGGATGTACAAGTTTGTGTGTGTATGTGTGTGTGTGTGTGTGTGTGTGTGTATGAATTCAAGTACATGGAGATTCCTCATTCTGTTTGAACCATACTCACACACGCACAATCCCTTCTGGCTATTCAGCACAGTGTGTGTTTCTTTGTGTGTACAGTGTGTGTCTACCGCACTTGTGCCTGTGCATCTTTGCATTTCAAGTACATATAGGCTTTAAAGCTAACTTTTAAACACAGGTGAAAGTCTAAAGGGATGAGGTGAATTTCGACAGCTCAGGCCAAGTGTAACTTTGGACTTGACAACTTCCTAAGCGTCTAAAACTGCCCGAGTAGCTTTAAAACTCCAACCGTTTGGTTGGCCAGCTCCTCTTCCTCGCCTCCCACTTGTCTTTCTCCTTCCCTTCGCTTCGCTCTCTTGCTCATGCGCTTTGCTCGGGACGCTCCCAGAGTTCACTGGCTCATTTGAAGTGGAAAATTAAATCTTCATTAACAATCTTAATTAGAGTTCGATCTCCCCCCATAGCAAGCCAACAGGGAATCCATAGTGTAACAGGGGGAGACCTGAAGCAGGAGTTGGTTTCTGCAAGGTGGGGGAGGATTAGAGGGGTAATTAGTGAATGGGAACTTCAGGGTAAATTACACAAGAGGTATTTACACTTCAGAGGCAAGGGGGAATGGATGGAGAAGCTGGATAATTAAGTGGCCTGCTGGTTCGATGGCGGACACCAAAATGACATTTCAACATTTGTAAGACGTGTTATGGGAGCGCTCTCTTTTCTGCATTGTTTGCAAACTGGGGCTCAAAGAGAGGGGGGGCATTATTAGTCAGAAATCTTCATTGGAATTGCGTCTTGTCTTGCTTGTTGGTGACATGGTGTTACTTGAGGCGACATAATCCCTTATCATGCTTCCATAAGCATAGAGCATTTGCTTAATACCAGACTGTAATCATTCAAAGACACTGCTAAGCATGCAGCCCCAATGCTCCCTCTCTTATCCACATTTACATACTAGAGGAACACCATCCGGCTGCTGTGTTTAAGGGACTGGGTGGTAAATAAAACAATGATGTTCCAGCCTAATTACAATATGCAGACGGCTCCCGAAAAATGAAAGCAGGAAACTGGCTTTATCTGCAGTGCTCCTTCTTCAGTTCCTTCAGTGAATTATGTCTTTTCTCGCATTGTCATTAGCCAGCCTATCAGAAACCATCAAAATCCCTCTGCGGTCTTCTTTGTGAAGGCATTGAGCTGAGGAGAAGAGATTTTTTTTGCCTGAGGGAGACCAGGCCAGTTGAACCAGCCCAAGACCTGCAGTAATCCTATGACAAGAAGCCCACATATGCCCAGCAAGTTGGCCTATAAGTGAGACAGTATTTGTCCCTGTAGAGAAGGTTATTTGCTTAGCTGTCCGGCTGCTGCTTTATTTGCAGAGAACATAGAAATATACATGGACAAGGAATATTTCTAAAGGGTGAGGGCAGGAGATAGCGTCTGGACCTTGGTTTTATTTATCTGTTTTGTGCTGGTTTCCTGGGAGCTGAGCTGCTCGACCGCTCCGAGCAGGGTGATCATATCTGTGGTAATATTGCTGTGACGGCTGAAGACTCAGGAGAACAGTCTGTGGATATGTGTGTGTGTGTGTTTGTGTGTGTGTGGGTATGAGTGGGGTGACAGACTCTATTTACACAGCTGATCATTAGAGACGAAACAAAAAAGACAACATGATAACCAATTATAGACGCACAAACACAGGGACAGCACGGGAGAGTTAAGTGCGTTCATTAGCCCATTGTGTCAGATTGGTTAATTGTTCAATGAAGTGAGTGGAATAATAAGTTGTAGAGGGAGGGTGGTGGTGGTGGTGATGGTGGTGGGGGGTTATGCCTTTGGTGAAATGTTCAAGGGGATTTGTTCTCATCAGCTGTGCCTCCTATTGTCCTACATAGATCGTGGAGAAATGCTAACAGCTGAGGGCTGCAGAAAAAGGCACGGCTAATGTTTGGTCAACTGCCCACTCACAAAATACCAACAGACACTCAAAGTGTGTGTGTGTGTGTGGTCATTAATAATCCCCTTGTCATTTGACAGAAATAGTCTGTGAAGCACCAGACCCTTTGCCAAAAAGACCTCATCTGTCCATCTGACAGTACTGGTTCAGACTGAGTTATACCGTCTTTATTATAAGAATAACAGCAAACACATGAGTCAATGAATGAAGCTTAAGAAAAAGGTGACCACAAACTGAACTGATGCCCTAAACAAAGATTTATCTTGCAGTTATGACCTTGCAACATGAGATATGCATCACTTATACTCAACATTTTACAAAGAGGATCAATACAGATTGAATTAATCTGTTCATAAGATTTACACCGTCAGTCAGTGGTGATCTGGGATGGGAACCTCCAGATGTCTTACATACATAAATATGTAAGGATCCAGCTTGGGAACAGACTTGTAAATATGACTGAACAGCAGCAGACCAGAAAAATCTTTAACTGAGACATTAAGCTTAGACATCTCCAGATTATTGAGGTGTACTCTTTATTTTGTTTTATTAATTTATTCTTTTATCTCTCAAAGTAGGTCACAGTGTAATATTCACGATGGTTCCTTACAGTATGTATGAGAAAAGATATACTGAAGTTCTAAATTACAAACATATCCCCCCATGAAAATCCCCCATGAAGCAGAATTCAACCAAAGAGTGCAGAGTTACACTCAGATGGTTATCATTAGCTTTAGATACAGACAGATTTAATGGGGATTTTTGTAGAGGCTTTTGTTACATTAGCTTGTTAAGTCCATTTCATGTTTTATTACTCATTATATGATGATTTAAAGGCGCTTTTTATGTAAAATGTCCTTGAGTTCTTATGGTTGGATGGCTATAACTTGATGGGGGGCCAGGTTTTATTTGGAGAGCTTGGGATGGGAGACAAGGTTCTTTATTTGTAAGAAGTACATCTTGTGTACTGACAACTTCTTCTTCTACTTGTCTGACAAATGTCACAACACATCATGTCCACATCCATCAAGTCCACATCGGCTGGGCACATACTATATGTGTGCATGACACAGCAAATAAAACAATCTACCAACTGCAGTGTATGAATAATCTGATATAGAGACACCTGATTTAACACTGGTGTGGGTCCCAAACTATGTACGCATTTTTGCTTGCATATATACTAGATTCACCCACGTATTTTCAATCATTATAAAATGCAAAGTTCAATATCCAAACATCAGTTACATATGAGTTATTGACTTTTGTGGCTTGGTAAGTATGCAGGTGTTACCTTTTTTTCATTGATACTACACACAAAAACAGACAAGATTTAACACTATAAAATAGTTTGATTGTCAAAGTCTTCATTCAATCTGCGTAGAAACACTGTGAAATGCAGAAATTCATGACATCACAATAATGGACTAAATATGGGACATCTTATTAAAGCATCCACACTGAATCTATACCATGTCCAACCACACTGACATAAACAAGCCCATACAGCTGCATACAGTATATCTACATCAGTTTGTATATGCTGCCCCCTGCTGGAATATATATATATGTATACCACTAAAGATAGAGAGAATGATTTTCTCTCCCTGCTTATATCCATTCTCTCAGCATCTGTCTAGTGCCAATCCCAGTATGCACAGAGGGAACACCCTTCACAGATCATCTGCTCATTATGCATGGCTAACTACCTTGTACAGTCGCTTTCACGCACCTGTAGTCAATTAAAAGTCTCCAGTCTGCCTGACCTGCATGTCAAATCCCATAGAAACTTCATCGGGATCAAACCTGCACAGAGATGAACACACCAGACATTCAGACACTAGAACACCTTGTCAAACTGATGTATGGAATTTCAATGCAGCTGAAGGGCTTGTTAATTTTTCACTGCATTAATCAAATCACATATGGAGGTAGGGGATTATATCTGCAGAGAGCTTCAGAGAATGATCGTGTTAGTTGGTTATTTTCTTGATTAGAATAATGATATGTGGTGCTGGCTGAATGACTAACACAATTCACAACCCTAGAGTATGACAATAGCATAATTTAGATGTCTTTTAAGTGATTATAACACTTCTTTCCTGTGCTTAGAGAAAGACACGCTATTTGTGGAACTAATCAAACAAAGAAAAACACTGATTATACTTTTTTTTTAATATACAAGAGAGTCACAAGCTGTATCCACAATTTGCATTTGTCTATTTTTATAAAGCCTCGTCTTTTGGTGGCATTGTCTTTACTTCAGATCACGTTGACATTTGTAAAATAGCAATAATAATAATAATAATAATAATAATAATAATAATAATTGCAAAACATGTGGAAACGTATGAGAGTCCTTCTCTTTGCCAAAAATAGTGCCTCCACATTTGAGTAAGTTGACACAACTGACCACGTAGTGTTTTTACACCAATGTAAGAAATATGTTTAATGTTTTATGTCCTTTTTTCACAGAAGAAAGAAAAGAAATGTACAGTTTGTCATCCTACATAGTGATGATACTTACAATAGTGTATGTTCGGAGTCAGTTCAAACCTCAGAAAGGTCTAAATCACCTCTCATGGACAAACTGATATAAAACCCACAAAGATTTGTTGTTATTTGGGATTTCAGAAATGTGGTGCTGCATAATCACTATCATATATGTAGAGCATATGATAATCTGTTGTGTTTAACTATGTTTTACAGCTGGAGTCACTGAGAAGACAACCACAAGTGTTCCATCAATCTGTTGCAGACTTCTGAAACATACCTTCAGTTGAAAATAAGGTTCTATTAAAATAATAAGAAAGAATACAGGTCTAATCAGTCATCTTTATATGTTAGATAACATACAATAGAAGAGTGTGGCTTACAGATCAAAAATGGTGTGCGTTTCTCATCTAATAATAATTATAGTCCTACTTTCTTATTACCTTCATTAAACTTTCAACAGCATGAGACGACATCTAAAACTTTGCTATCATTGTCATCCAGTTTTAGTCCTCATATTAGAAGACTTGTCAAACCATTTGGGAATGAAAGCAGATTTCATTCCTCAGATCTGTTCACATTTGGATCATTGACCTTTCAAAACTTGTTGAAAGGTCCATTATTTCTTTCTTTGCACCTACCCTGAATTAATGTAGCAAACTGGGCTGCTATTGTTTAACTCCAATATGTGCTGTGTTTTTGTAGAACTCAGTCAGATTTTTCAATAGTGACTCAGAGAAGTGTTTTGTCTAGAATATCCATTTTTTAGTCTCACAAAACCCTGCATCATTTCCTCATTACCAACTTAATACTACTATTCCTACTTGTATAAATAATAAATTACTAACTTTTCTAAAACAAAGACTTTTACAATCAGGGCGAATAAAAGATTCATAGGCCGTTTGCACAAGAAAAGTGAGCAGCCCCACAGCGTACAGTACAGTATATTTTTTCCCCTCATATCCACTGACTTTTTTATTCAGCATAGAAGTTGTTTTTTTTCTCAGAAGCCTCCCAGTTAGTAATCATTCTCTATCATCCCATGTCCATCGATACGTTCTTCTCCAAACCTGTCCCTTCTGACCACACTGTTTGCCCTTTGGCCTGAGCCAATGTCTCACACAAGGAGAACATTTGGTGTAGAATAACATAAAGTGGGGCATGTTGAGAGAGCACTGTGTGAGGTCTCCTCAGGCATTTTGCAACATGATACAGAAAAACTTTCAGTTTCTATCTTTGTTGCAGGAAAGTTGCAATGATTCCACCATTCCAATCATTTTCCACCGATTTAAATTTTTGCTTACACCTACAACAAATAAAGGAACTTACTTCATGGTATCTTTGAACAGAAATAAAAAATTGGGCTATTTAATTTGGGAACAGTATATCTGTGAGAAGGCCAATAAGGCTGCAACTTTAGACTGGCATATTTTATCTACTTCGATTAAATGTTTGTATTCTACTCTCTTTTCTATAACTCCAAGCCACAGTAATTGCTTTTTCCATTTTCCATATAAGTCTCAATTCCCTATTGAGCAGCAGCTACAAAGGGTCAAAAGAAACTCCTATGAGAGACTTCAGCACAAAAGACTGAGATTAAGACTGAAAGAAAATACTGCATTTGGTCCCAAGATAACAATTTCATTTTTTTTTTTTTTACAGACTTATGGACTCAGTAGGTTTTATAACCCAGCTGCCTCAAATCCTTCCACTCTGATCGCTGTCATCAGTCCCCTGCTGATGCAGCGGTGAAAAATATAGACCACAGCTGCTTTTTTGATAGCACTGTGAAGGATGGGCAAACAGAGCTGTCAATAAAATTAAGAGCAGAAACATAGGAAATTCTGCATGGGCGCTGAGAGAGTTGAGATGAA
Source organism: Scomber japonicus (assembly GCF_027409825.1). Taxonomy (NCBI): domain Eukaryota; kingdom Metazoa; phylum Chordata; class Actinopteri; order Scombriformes; family Scombridae; genus Scomber; species Scomber japonicus. The sequence goes on from NC_070589.1 coordinate 8,558,946, forward strand.
GAGATGGCAAGGATGGATAAAAGTGGTTTCGCGTGTGATGCAATTGGTGCATAATTAGGGCCACAATCAGTCTTCTGATAAACGACATTAAAGTGCATGCTTAAGTGTCTTTTCTAAAAATGGAACAATGGGAACACTTTGATGGTTGCCAGAAAAAGGCACAGTCATTTAGATTTAATTCCCTATTTATTTATCAGGTTTTGTTCTTCAACTTATTATTTAACACTTCATAGACTGTGCACTGTACTAACTTCAAACAAAGTCATTTTGTTAACCTTGGCATAAAGTAACACTTATGCAAAACACCTAAATCTAATTAGTTAACACTTCAGCAACTTCACTTTCAGACATTTATAGTCCCCTGAGGATGATCCCTACTGACTCTAGTGACCCCTGCAGGCTTCATCGAGTAACTCAACCAACACTGTGGGCCATTTTTAAGGTATTTCAAAAACTAATGTCTCACTCCTTCATCCCCAGAGGATTAGTCCTAATGTTTCTGGTGCCCTCTGATGTTATTTACTCTTGTGTATATATTGTATACACACCTACACACAAAAACAGCAGTTGTAACACATATAACTCTTGCCAACATGATCCCCAGATACAATTGTGCTCTATGACTCAAAAGAAAAACTAAGCTGCTTGTCTCCTATTAACCCCTTTTCCCTCCCACTCTTGATGTCATGTGAATAGTTCCTCTATGCAAGAACTCTACCTGGTGGCAGATTTTTTCATGTATGTATATACAGCATTAACCTGAAATAACAAAGGTCTTAAAACTAGATTTAGGGATTCTCTTCAAGACAGGGTCTCAAGAGCCAATATAAAGCAGAATCCACCTATAGTCTCTTACGGCATGCTTTAGTGTTGTGTATGACTGAAAAATATTCAATTAAGTAGCATAGCTTGGTGAGCTTGGAGATCTGGAGTCCCTGACTGTGGACCTCAGAAGATGATTTCTTTTGCTGACAGCTTGACTTTCCATCTAATAACATCACCAAAACTACACCGGTTTGTTAGAAGTGATTTCTTGTTGTGTTTGTAATACTGTATTACGCTATATAAATAAAATTGACTAGTCTTGTCTAATATAAACTTAATACTGGGTTGCCATTAAAGCCCTCTTCTTGATCCCCAGAGGATTAACCATTTCCATTTTGGATGCTCGATCAGCACTTAGCACCACCTTCAATCACCTTAAATGTCACCTTTTCACAGAGAGCGTTGTGTCATAAGATAAGGGGTAGATTGCTGAGCGCATTAATGCTCCCAGGAGACTAAACCATTTTAATGTTAATGTTTCTGTAGCCTCACCTCTAGCACCACTCTCCTGACTTTATTTTACATTATTACAGGTTCAGTGACTCTAAAAATAGCACAATCATTTGCATGGTGTTCACTGCATCCAACTGCATCCATTGTGCTCTTTCTTTTCTAATTCTGAGATTATATGTCTTCCACATTCTAGGATACTGATACTAACTGCCTAACTTGGCAAACATCCATCGAATATTACTATTAATTAATATACTACCTTGTCTAATGATGACTAGAATTAAGTAGGGGATTACACACTCACACATACACATACAGGCACACAAACACACACATATACGCAAACTAACACATGCAGATAAACAAAACAGTAAGGGATAATTAGTTTATTTATATATTTTCATATTAGTTCCAAGGATTCAAATAATTAACCTGGATTATTTCTCTCTCTCTCTCTCTCTCTCTCTCTCTCTCTCTCTCTCTCTCTCTCTCTCTCTCTCTCTCCCTCTCTCTAGCTCTCTCTCTCCCTTTTTTGAAACCTGATAAAAGAAGGTGCGAGATTAGTTTCACTGTATGAGGTGAGTCCTTGAGAATTATAAACTTTGAAACGCTTTGAAAAGGGGTTATATATAAAAGTTAGAGTTTGTTTCTTGTTGTCATTGTGAAGACACATCACTGAATTAATTCTTCACATCTCTCTCACATCTCTAAAGTTGAAGGCTTGAAGTCAAGGGAAAGGTTATTTGTCATTTGAACAAAACGTAAGAGAATAATTCTTCCTCTTTATGTTTGTTGCCCGCTGGTTATTGAAAAGTAGTTTCATCTGAGGCTTGTGATCGATAAGAAACTTAATGTTCAACCTTCACTTCTGTTGGAAAATCACAAATCAAAAGATACAACTGTTATGAAAGGATCTTTGTCACAGTATGTGGTACTGCTGTTTACACTGGTGAAATATCTTTTATTTTATTAAACTGATCTTTCTTTTAACATTCTTGTACTGATTGTCAGATAAATGGCAAAGGCTGTGCTGCATATAAATCTTTATCTCAGTAAAATACAAATTTTGTATTGTTACCCCTGTTCATTTGTCAGGTACTTTATGTTTCTTTGTTGACTACCTAGCTAGCCCTTTAAATAAAACACAGACAGTAGTTTTGGCAGCTCTATGTGGCTATGACCTTGTCCAAGTTATCGACCCCCTCTTTTGTCTCGTTGTAGTCTCAGACGATTTGTGGTTTTCTGTCATCTCTGGTTCTCAGACAGCATCTGCGCATGGTCCTCATCAGCAGGACATTTTTCCCTTTCTTGAGGCAATAGGAGATGACAGTGGCTCTGTCAGTGAAGACAAACAATGAAGATGTTACCTTCCTGTTCTTTATCGTAAGAAGCTCAGAGGGAAGCTCTGGCTTATTTTTTCCCCACTGTCCCCAATATGGTAACCTTCCTTTTCAGTAGTTCCTCACCCAGAGTGTACAACGTGAAAGAATGATCACACATAATGTTATGATCATTCATTCCTCTAGTCATGTCTAATGCCACCCTAAACCACTGTTTATTTTCCAAGTGTTTCCACAGAGGATTTGGGTACCAGTGTACACCTGCATATTCCAGACACAGTGAGACTGTGCATCACATGCTGCCCATGCTTTGAAACTGTATCTAGTTTGCTTGATAGGCTATTGTCTGAAGGAACAGTGAATCATGAAATGCAACCAGACATTCATTCACAGTCACATGGGGGCCTGTATTGTAAAGAAAGGGTAATCACTGAATATCCTCGTCCCATACATCCCATATTGCTATGCATGTCTCACATTCTTGCTGACTCTCCCTTGTTTGAAGCCTATGGCATGGGACAAAACATGAAATGACTTTATAGACATGATGGCTAGAAATATTGTCCTTCCTGTGTCAGCATTCCAAAGGCTTGATGTTGCTTTGCCTTTTGACTTGTACACTCCAAGCAGGAAGCTCTGGGTCAAAAAAAAATCTTTATAATGTCCAGCAGAGGGCGACTCAGCTGGTTCAGCTGACTCCTAAAAGAAGTCTAATTGTATAGAATGTCTATGAGAAAACAACCCTACTTGTCACTTGATTTATTGCCTCAGTAAACAGTTTCTTAATTAATTTATGGTCTCAAACACTAGTTTCAAGTCTTCTTCAATCTATCATGATATTAATAAGTTATGGTCCCATTGCTTTAGAGCATGCCTATGTAGTCATTGACAAGTCGCTACCACAGCAGTTTTTGACAGTAAATGACAGTAAATGACAGTAAATTGTAAAATTGACAAGTAGAGTGAATGGGGTTCATTCTATTCTATTCTATTCTAACCAGGCTGTGCTAACCAAGCCATCAGCTAGTATTAGGGTTATGTTCAACCTCCTGGCCAAATATGTTCAAATCTCGCTCCAAAATTCCAAGATGGCAACCACCAAAATGCAAACTTGAGGCTTCAAAACGGGAGTACTATTTTACAGCTTATGGTACACTCCTGCTGAAATGAGCAACCCAATGAAGGCTTGCAAGTAGATCACATCCAAGTCTTTCCAACCATCCCTAAACATGTGCTTCCCCTCTAAGTTTGTTGTCTCATGTATATCAGTTTCGATTGATGGCGTTACAAAGACCTCAAATGCAGATTTTATGTCTTGGACATAGCTCACAACGTATCTGTTGGGGCCTCGTATCATTTTGATGACATTGATTTTATTAGCAGCACTAAGTCCATTAGGGGGTAGGATGCTGTATAATCCTCCTCAACATTATCCTCTGTCTCAGACACATTCTCCTCTAGGTCACTTTCACTATCAAAGAGCTCTGACAAAAAATCACTGGTAAAAAAAAACATTTGTGTAGAGATCCTTTTCAATAGAGAGAATGCATTAACAGAGAGTACACACAGAGTGCCAAGAGAATTAGAAGGCTGCTGTGCAAGCTTTAATGTGTTTGCTCCTCCTATGTTGTGTAAATTATCAATGTCCTCATGAGAACCAAATTGCCCTGCCCACAGGTTGTGGGAGATATCAAAGGTCTCATGGGAATTATTTTCCCCTCTACCATTTTGTATGAGCTACCAGCAGTTCTCACACTACTGGTATGGTTATGTTAAGTTAGGGCTTTGAAGCAGAGGGAAGTTTTTTGAAGATTATACAATTGCATGTTGTAGTGACCTCAATATAATCCAAAACAAGCAAAATAATACAATTTTGATATTTCTTTTATGTTTTATGCAGCTGAAACAAGTTGACCCCAAAGAAAACTGATATGTACAAAATGTGTACAAGACACTGAAAACACATCATTATGCTAATTTTATGTTATCCCTGTTGTCCCTATTAAATTAGAGAAAAATCAATAAATATGAAGCAACCACCCCCACCTCTAGACCCCCAAAAATACAACAATGTCAATCATTTATTTATAGACATTAAACACTGAATATGTTCAAATTGACCACAAAGATAATAGGAGGGTTAAGTCTTACAAAAGCAAAGAATACATCTAGAACATTTAATTTTCAGTGCATCTCAACTTGAGCTTTATCTTGTTTGCACTCATAAAAAGATTTTCAGTCAAAATGTGATACCAGATAAAACGCTGAGAAATGTATGTATGATATTTGTAGCATGACAGCTTTGTTACACTGTCTGGCCCTGCCTCTTTAAGCTTGACCAGTGAAACTACCACCCTGAGGGGAGCCACCATGTGTTCACCTCTCTCTGAGAAACAGAGTAGCCTGAAGGGCAGATCATTGTATCATTGTAGGGATCTGCAGCACAAATATCATCTAAAAAAACAACAGAATATTTGATTTGTAGCTACAACAAACCTCCTGCAGCTCAGACTCCTACTTGCAGGTTTCTGCTATATGAGATCAAATAAATGTCATAAAATTTTGAGCTTGTGAAATGATGCCCGGAAATAATTTGTGAAAGTAAAGTTTGTGTAGCCCATACATTTTTTTCAACACTGCAGTGACACAAAAGTTCTAAGAGAAAATAAGACGCTTTGTGAATATCTGAAGTATTCAAAACAGTGAAAATGGTGTGTCACAGAGAGTAACAAGCATGATTTTTGTTTCTGCAACTGCTGCTGGCTTCTGTTCCTCTATGATTTGTCACTCAGTGGGTTTTTCTCCCAGGCAAAAATTCTTTCATCAAAAACTGAAATATGTTGCTGGAGTTTTTCTTTTATTTCCCAAGATAAATAGTTCTTTACCACTGTGTTGGCAAGTAAAAAAATTGGGCACCTTATGATTTTAACTGAAGAAAAACCATGTTATGTCATCATTTAACTATTGTAGAGTAGCTTAAATCAGGCTGTCACGGCATGCCAATGCTTAGACACATGGAACTTGTTGTTGGATGTTATCATGAGTGGTGCTTTTTTGATTGATCCAGATGCTGTCCACCTCACAAATCATGAAATCAGTCAAGTGGAAGATGTGCAATACTGCTGCTATCACAGATCATCTTACTATACATATATGTCATGTATATCAAAAGGTAGTATACTAATTGTTGCAATATTATGCACAAAATATACATTATGTTATCATCTTTTTGGACTCATGTATGCAGAGGATCATATCAGTCGTTATACTTCTGACCAGTGCTCGCAGTATCACCCAGTTTATTGTAGTAACCTGTCCCCTGACAAAACTATCAAAACAGCCTTTCTTCAGGTTTTCACAGAGGCAGCTTCTTTTATTCAAGATGGTAAGTGGATTTTAAAGAAAGCTGTTATCTAGGGCAATTCTTCTGGGGCTGTATAACACCTGCAGATTGCCAGAACGAAACAAATATTGCATTTCGTATTTGACAAAAACTCACCACTATGTAAACAAGTAACATTAATACAAAACATGCAGAAGCTCCAGGCTATCTAATACTAGGTGATAAAACAGTCAGTTGTTCTGTTTTAAACTCTTCTAGTCTTTTTTTTCCTAAAAAATGACTAGAAACTAAAAAATAAAGCAAATGACCTCATGCAATATTAAACAAGTCTCCTCAAGTGACAAACCAACAGAAAAACTGTCAACTCTGCAGCTCTAATTAGCTTTTTAGCCTCTTGGATCAATTTGTTTTCATAGCACATTCATTGTATGAGACAGCAAACAACTGATGACTGAATGTAACCCGTCCAACACCCAACAGGAGACACATTTACTAAGTAGATGATGAGCACAGTCAGTATCCAGCAAATAAAGAGCCAGATTTTTGTCAGTAGTGATTTGGTAACTTATTATAGTAATAAGTCAGGGGATATGTGTTTCTTCTGCCCCCTGGTGGACAGAAATAAATGCAGCCTTAATTTCAAGACAACATTGTTGATTTTAAGACATACAAATATAAGACAGAACATAAACTGTACAGCAAGAGGAAAATATACTAGTTCATTAAGAAATAACTAAAAAGACAATATAAATATAAATATAAATATGAATATATTTATTTGTACTGTCCAACATCACAAATCACAAATTTTGTCTCAATTTACAGTCTGTACATCAAAACAACATCCTTTGTCCTTAGACCCTTAATTCAAATACTGAAATCCCCCAACCTTCTCCCCAAAAAGCCCTTTGACAGGGTGAAAAATGGAAGAAAAAAAAGAGCAACAGAGGAGGAATCCATCTATCAGGACAGACAGACATGCAGTAGATGTGTGTGTACATAATAGACCACAAATTACAGAAATACAGCATGGACAAACAGGATGGCCAAATTATAATGGATTTATAATACTAATGAAGAATGTAGTCAAGAGGACGTTGAGCAAATTCTAGGTTGGGCCAAAACGGAATAGGACATGAGCCATGTGACCTCCATCACCATGGAGACCTGGGAAGAGGACAGAAGGAGAAGGAAATAGTGAAAGAGAGGGAAAAGAGAAAGAGAGGGTGGGACTGGGGTTGCTTGCGGACAACAAACAAACAGAAGGGTAGAAAGGTGCAATGCTTACCAGAACAGCTGCAGCAATCAATAATCTCATCAGCAGGACAGACAAGGTTTTTAATTAGTAACACTTTGAAATAAATTCATTGAGACAGAGACTGACCCACAGTACAGTACAAGGTCCTGACACAATCAATTAAAGGCCACTAATTGAAAGTTAAGGCAAAAAGATGAGTTTTAAGGGTTCAAGAGACTAAGATTCTCTGGCGTTAGCAGTTTTAGAATGATATGAGTTCAATGAGTAACAAGATCTGTGGTAAAGTTTCCTAATTCTCCCAAGAATTGTGAATCAGGGCCAGGTGGCTGATAGAGATGAACTTAGACAATCACCATTATATAAAAAAAATAAGGTTACAGAACATATATATTACCCAAAATGTAGGATAAAGAGAATTCACAATGCTAGAACAGACAGCAAATGATTAAAAAGTAAACATTTCTCTGAGAGCTTCAGTCAAGATCTTAATTCTTAAGGCAAAAAGAGGCAAATCTACTGAGAGGTACAGTATAGAATAAATTAGGTGCAATTAACAGTTATTTTCATTATTTTCTTGATTAATTGATTGGTCCATTAAGGAAAATGGTGACAAATGTCAATCACTGTTTCCCAAAGCCCAAGATGACATTGTCAAATGTCTTGTTTTGTCCTGACCTACAGTCAACAACCCAGAGATATTCAGTTTACTATCATAGAGGTGCTTTGATTGGGCATTTACACACCTAATTAAGTTTTCATTGCTGTACTAGTTCATGTTTTAGTTCACAGAGAATCAAAGCAAAATTAACTATGCTCCACTTTGCATTCTGGTTTGCTCAATAGAATGAGCGTTGTGTTGGAATGAGTTCAAATACACAATATTACACCCATACTCAACTCAGATTATTGCATTGCTCATTTTTCAACTCATCCTTCCCACCCAGTGCATGCTGGGATAGGCTCCAGTCGCCTCTGCCCCAGAGAAGGAACAGATGGGCAAAGAAAATTAATGAGTGAATGAAAGAAGAACTGCAGGTATGCTTGACTGGGCTTGTGCACTGATCACTGAGTCTTTGAGTCGTACCTGTAAGTATTTACCTGCTTTGTTAAGGCTTCAAATTTTGAAATGTTGATTACTCACATTTAAATAATGACTATTTAAATTCCTCACTAAATACTTGTCCTGCTGCCAGGCATGTTTTTGTCACAGTTTTCAAGGAACACTGCATTGCTGCTATTCACAAGAAATGTTATTTAATGTGACTGTTTGTTTCTAGTAAAGAAGGACTAGTCCTTGTTGAGCATCTGCTACAGTCTGTCATTATCCTCCATTCAGATGCACAAAATGAATATATTACTTATGTCAGGCAGATGCAATTATTTTTCTTTAAAACTGAATTTCTTTATATTGAAACCTGCTGCTAATCACAAATATGTGAATTCTGTCCCAAATATCACTAACTCCTAGTTCTTTTCATCTGGTATGGCGTGTCACTAAAGCTCTGTTTACAGCTGGCATCAACATGCATCTCGGGTGTGCCGATCACAAGAGGACAGCTGAGACACATTGCTGTCCACACCTGTCTCTATCATGTGTCTAAACCTGACCATTTGTGTCCAGATTTTGTTGCTGCCATGCTCAAATGGCCGAGTACAGTTATTAAGTCAGACAAGCGCCAAATTTGTTTTTAGTGCTGGCTAAAGAGGTAAGAGCTAATAAAAATGTCTCAAGAACATCTATGCTCCTTTTGTCATCTGCTGGCAAACTTTTACCAAAACATCCACCACATATTTTCCTGTTACATCCTTGTTGGGGACTTAGTATTTACACTGATATGTGGTCAAATGCATCCCAGACCACCTCTGTCATGTAGTTTGAGTGATCAGATCACAATCTTGTCTTTGTGGTTGTGAAAACTTGTTGTATTTAGCACTATCCACTTGTGATCGGATGTTAATACCAGGTATGAACAGGGTCATCGAGATCTGATAATATTTCAAATCCTGCCACTCAATCTTGTGTTTTTTCCCTCCCATCTATTTATCTTGTGTGTTTTGCCAGGCTTTCCAGAATTCTTCATCCCTGTTTTTTTCCTGACCTGCTTGTTTTGACCCTGCTTACCTGCTCTCTGGATCTTGGATTCCCATCTTGCCCCTTGTCGGATTTGTTTGCCTGAGTGACTGATCTCCTGGTTTTGACCTTGCCTGTTGACTGAAGTAAACTGAACTCCTCTTGCAACTTTGTCTGTCTCTGTCAGTCCTGGTCATGCTTTTAGGTTCAAACCTGTCAGGACCAGTGAATGTTACAGCTATATTATCCAACTGAACTGAACTGACAGCCAAGCAGACCAACAGAGACTTCCTGTAATAATGCTGTGATTTAAGGTGGGTGGTAATCTTTCTAATGAGGACTACTGTTACCACTGATAGCACACCTATGAGTTATGTCCTTTTATATATTGCATAAACATTTGCTCACTCTTCCACTTCAGCTATTTCAGCTATCAAAAGCATAACGTTGAATTAAATGGAGTGTGCTTAGCTGTGCTTAACTGTGTAACTCAATACTCTTACCCTCAACTAATGCGAGCTGTGCAGATGTTACTGCACCCCCACTACCATTGTAATTTCACTTACATCAAAAACATACTGTAATGCTTTAATACATTCTTTAACATTTTATGCCAACCACTCTGTCTCTTGCTCTATTCATTCTTTACTACATTTTTCAAGGACATAAATTTCCTCCATTATGCTTGAGAGGAATCAGTTGCTGTAATTTAAAGCTGGATACAAAACTCTACATGATTTGAACATTTCAAAAGTGAAAGTGTATCACTGAGAAGATTTCAGTTAGAGATTTGGAAATATTTGAAGAACAATGTAGACAGAGTGCAGACCTCCACTAGAGCTTAATAGCCTTAAAGTTAATAGTTACTTTCGCTACACTGACATATGGGTTATGTAAGCACAGCTAAAGTGTGGCCTGATGGTGGTGGGAGTGTGAACATACACAACAGATTTTACACCAATACAGCCATTAGTTCTGAATATGTTGATCACTGGCACACAGAATAAACACAGATGGACAGAAGTGATCAGAAATTGGTGGTGTAGTTGGAAGAAATGTCAAAAAAAATGGTATATTTGGTATACACAATTTTTTGTTGGTGGTCTCTGATTCAGCTTAGATGTATATGCAGACTAAATCTGTGCTTGGCTGAGCACAAACATTATTCTGACAGCGATGACACTCGTTATAAAAACAGGACTAAGTGTAATTTTTCTGGACTATGAGCTTTGGAAAGATTCATAGAACAAGTAAATCTGTTATTTTCACACATGCTGCAGGGACACTACACAAGAGTTAATGGTCTGGCCTCTGTGTGGTCAACACAGCCTTCTCCCTGTCACGTACTAAAAGCAGATTCACAACTATTGACTCTTCAAGGGAAAGCAGCCAATATTTGCCTCAAAATCTATTGACTTGTCACCAGGCTTCTTTTAAAAAAATAGTTATAAAAGAAGCCAAACCTTGTGATGTAGGTGCTAATGGCAACTCCAGGGTAGTTTTAAGAGTTCCTCATTAGGTCACCAGTTGCTTATGTGACTTTTTTCATGACTTTTTTAAAGCTAATGCCATCATGAATGTGTTATAGATTGCCCGTATGCAAAACAAATAGAAGAAAATTTGGTTTTATTCAAGAAGCAATTTTGACATGAACATACAGTATGAGCAGCCACAGCGTATAGACTGATGAATGCACTTGCACATTTGACATTACAAAAAAAGTGGCCATAAATTGCGTAGCTGTGATATTGGATGTATTTACTTATGTGATCATGCGCCTATCTCTTACACAATACTTATCAGCTGTAACCCAGGAGGAACATTGTGGAGGCTACAAGTATACTAAACATTAGAGATGAAATAAATGTTTCTAAAAGAAAATGATAAGAAGGAGGTTTATTCAGCTAAAGTATGGGTTGCTTTAAAAGTAGTCTTTAGGGGGAGAATTATATCCTTTTGTACCCATAGAAAGAAAGGAAAACAATTAAGACCAATAAACCTTAATAAAGAATAAAAATATCTTGAGACAACATAAAAGGCAACAAAGCCATCATCTGGCAACAAAAATAAAGACAATTAGAAACAAAATAAATATGTTGTAGTCACAGGAAATGGAAAAAAGAAATACATGAGTCAGTCTCAAAATCAACTAAACTTTTGGCAAGGAAGCTACAAAAACAAGCAGATAACATAACATACAAAATATAAGACCCAGACTCTAAAACTATGCAATATATACAAGACAAAAGACAAAACACATTTAAAAAGTACCATAAGTTTTTGTACACACAACTCAACTTAGAGGATGATTGGAACATTCCTTGATTCTCTCAATTAAGCAGTTCTATCAGAGGAACAAAATCAAATATTAATAGCTGCAGTGACTGAGACAGTGCTATCTCCAGGCTCAAAGCGAATAAGTCACCTGGCCCAGATGGCTTTCCATTAGAGTGTTATAAGGCTTTCCAACATGAGTTAATACCAAGCCATCTTCAGGCTTGTAATACATCTTTAATGAATGCTAAAATGCCTCCATCGTGGAGGGAAGCCTTGATCTCAGTTATGCTAAAGGAAGGAAAAGACAAATTAGAATGTGGATAATACAGACCAATTTCAGTGTTGAATGTTGATTATAAATTATACACAGCCATCCTTGCCAAAAGACAGGAAAATATCCTCCTCCAGCTTATACATAATGACTAGACTGGGTTTATCTCACAAAGACAAACTCATCGTAACATTAGACAATATCAACACATTATAGCATATTCAACAGAACAAACCTGAAGCTTTCTTAGTTACACTAGATGCTGAGAAGGCATTTGATTCAGCGAGTTAGCCTTTTTTCATATAAAGTTCTTGAAAGATTTGGCATGAATAAAAACTTTATTATGGCCATCCACATGCTATATTATCAGCCGTGGTAAAAATAAACAAGTACCTTTCAGACATCATAGTATTAGACTGTGGATCAAGATAGGGGTACACAATTTCACTGTTACTCTTTGCACTTTATATAGAGCCTGGAAAAGACAGACAGAAAAGCATCAAAAACATCTACATGAATAGAGAAGACCACAAACAAGTATCGTACTGTATGCTGATGACATTTTTATTCATTTATGTAAACGCCTTAACTCATTTTTTTAAGTAATGGTCTTTCTAGAAACATTTGGTGGAAGTGTGGGATGCGAACTAAAATTACAAAATGCGAATTTTGACTTTTAATTATACACCCTCAAAACACCTTTGGGATTAGAAGTCATTGTAATATTTAGAAGTATACTTTATTTAAATATATCTATGATAATAATCCCAAATCTGGAAGAGATAGAATATGACCCCCTCTTAACCCTCGGGTCAATTTTGACACTAAAAAATGAGGTGTAATTTCATTTAAATGAGACACATTGACCATAGTTTCTAAAAATATGTGTAAAATCTGGGGTAACAAGTTGGAATGAAGTTCTAACCCAGAACTGAGTGATAATTTATACCTTATGCTTTATGAACAGTCAAACCAGACTGGATCAATTTCAAGTCAGACAAAAATTGCAGTCGACAGGAAGACAACAGGAGGGCTACAAATAACTAATTCCATCCTTTCCCTTGGTCTCAGTCATAGAATTGACTGAAAAAAACCCAGGGTTAAACTCAAAACTCTATAACTCCCAAAAGAGGAAAGAGGAATGGCATTACCCTACTTTTAAGGATTATTTTATGCAGCCCAGACTAAACCCTTAATTAACATGTGTAACCCAACATTTCACACCAGGTGGAAAGATATTCAGGCATTTTTGACTCTCAAAAATGTGGGATGATTTATAGACTTTGTGCTAAAACCATGGATCAAAGCTCAATTGAAAGTCTGGAAAAGAGTAATACAAACCAAACAAATAATTCAGTGTTGTGACTACTGTTTGAGTTCAAGTTCAATAAAATGGATCATGGATTGAAGCCTTGTATCTCACAGGGAATAACAACATTCTATTCTCTGACTGAAGGACAGACTTTGAAAACTTGAGGAAAGAATACCAATCTTGAAAAATGTGATTTTTATAGAGAGCCTCCAGATATCATTTTTGAACATACCATTAAAAAAACAGACTTTAATGATCTCATAGTGACGATAGCAGGTGAAGTATTCTGACATATCTAACAGTATTTTTAATAGAGTAACTGCAATGTTTAATTCTCTCTGGCTTTCTGTTTTGACATGCTTGAAAAGGTAGAATTGCATTCAGTGTAAATGTCACCTCATTTTTTTTAAAGAGGTGACACATAAACAACTATACAGTAAAAAATGAGTGACTTAGCACATTTTTACCTCCTGTTGAAGACTCTGACATGTGACCTTTCAAAGGCCAGGAGTGAACTTTTATGTACAAAAGTTGTTTTCTAGTCAAATATTCTATAGTGTCCAATCAGATTATCACAACCTACTGTTTCTCTTACAACTAGGCAGTGCACATAATCAGATGTGGCATTCATTCCTTCTGCACACTTCAATGCAACACTCATCTCATCACCACCACCGCCACTGCTGCCTGACAATCCCTCCACTCCATTTCTCCAGCCTTCTCTTGCATTAGCATTTAGATTTGTGTGATTTCAGGATGTTTCTCTCTATGGCTTCATGTTCATTCAAATCTTTAAGACTCTGCCAGAGGCTCTGTGAGCTCTGAGACAGTCTATATGTCAAGCTTTTGTCAGATCCTTGAGTATTTCAGGGGCAGAGCCAAACCACCAAACTCTATCTAAAATGCTCATTGTAATAAATGGTTCAAATGGTGATTTGAGTGTCCTGGATGACATTTATTCAAGTTTAGGTCATGTCCTCCCCTCATACTTTGGCATGGAGTCAAATCTTCCCTGTTAGGAGAAATCTAACAGCCTTAAAGATGTCTGGGAAAAAGGACAGTCAAGCCCTGAAGGCATCATGTCCAATCAATACTCTGTTCAGCTTTTTGGTCTGTGACATTAACAGATCAGTAGAGCTATGAAATAGAAAGCCAGACAGTTGAGCTCATGCTGTTATCCGCTCTCCAGTGATCCTCCATGTTCCCTCCAATAACTCACTGACTTACCGTCTATATTTCTTTTCTTGAGGGGCCAATGCAATAAAGAGAGGAATCAGACAAAATAAGTCTTGTAACAGCAGGAATCCTGACAAAGCAGAGTGTGTTGCTTCTTGTGGAGTGCAGCACATTCAGGCAGTCAAGCTGTTTCCATGTTGCCAGCTGTTTGAGACTCCTTCTTAATCTGTATGCAGGCTCATTTAGCAACTGGCTGCTGTGGATTCGCTTTTCTCAAGCAGAGTCGTTGCTGTGAAGGTCAGCGAAAATGTATTCCCCTGGGATGCCCCCAAAATAAGATAGGAATCCAGGCCTAGAGTCCATTTGTGAAAACGCTTCTGTGATGGTATTGCAGCACCGTACGTGATTACAATTTTAAGGTACTTATAAATCATTTGAGTATATCCTTTTATACTGCTTTATACTACTACTTTTCAAAGGGTATTATTGTACTTTTTGTTCCACTGCATTTATTTGGCAGATAAAGTTACTGGTTTCATTTCAGATTGAGATTTGATATAAAAGAACATATGATAAACTTATAAAACAGAACACATTGTTAAAGATTAAATCTGTGCCTTTCAACTATTTTGGCTTTAGTGTGTCATTTGGGTCCCTTGTCATGTTTCAGAGATATTACCAAAAAGAGATTCACCCTCTGTACTTCTCAGATTCATTTAAAGAACAATTTGGAATCCAAGGAGGTATAATTATCCAACAATTCCCCCCAAAAATAATGTTATGTTACTCTTTAAGTACAGGAGCTGAGTACTTTCTCCATTACTGTGGTATGGTCATAGTAATTTATTTAACCCTTACGTACTGATCATAATCTGACTCATAATTAATCTCTACACCCATTCACATTCATACATTCCCCATCAGTCATTAATAAATATTTGATTCATCTTGTGGAAAAAAGACATTCACAAGCACTATTTTATGCTCCAGGACATTTTGTGTCATGTGGAATACATATTTAAATGCTGATTTTGAATAAAAATAAATAAATGAATAAGCACAGGTTAAACTTGTTGTGTATCAGCTGTACAAACATAAACAAAATGCATTTTATTTCCATGTTTGTATATAAAATGTAAAAAACCCCAGCATATTATATTTATAGTGATTTGTGCTCCCTTACACTATACAATATGCTAATATACAATATCAGTCTTCCTTCTTACCGTCCTTACATGAAATATACAACTTGTGTCCAGGAGATGTTAGCTGTGTTTAACCAGATGAGGGCAGTATATCACAGCTCTGCTACCTGAAGGCTGTATGTTCCTCCAGCACGTTCCATACACTGAAGAGCCTGTGCTGAGTGTTGGAGGACGGATCGAAAGCCTGCTTTAAAGCGTCATCTTGAGTTATTACTGATGTCGGGGAGGAACAGTGAGACAGTGGCCGCTTACACTGGCTATTACAGACAGGATGTTGTTGCCATGCAATGTGTTATACACTGTTACACCCTCCTCTCCTTCCCTCCTTCCCTCCCTCCCTCTCTCACTGCCCCCTTTTGAGGGAGGACTAAGTGTTTCTGTCATGTGTGGATTGTCTCACCTCTTCTATGCACAGATGCTGTGTTGTCTTGTATAGTTACTATCTGCCAAATGACTGTGGTCTGCAGAAGAATAGAAACACAGGCACATTTTTCGATGAATGGATGAATGTTTCCCTTTTTGCAACGAGCTTTGTCTGCTTTAAACACGCTTGCCTCCTAAGTCGCAGCACCTTTTGTAAAACCTTTTTATTCCTGCATTGTTTTATAGAAGCATATTCAAACACATACAGCACCCACACAGACAAGTAATTGAGGGCGTATGGAGTATCTCATCTCCCATCTATGAGATGCAGCATTGATGAATAAATAATGGTTCATCCTTTCAAGTGTATCTTTGAATGGTGCTGAAGTTTTTAAACCCACGAAACCTGGAGACAGCTACAGTCTCCGAAACTATAAACCTCTTATTCTTCCTGTCTCGGGCCTACGCCTGTCTCCTTCAACGCCCCCACCCCCTTTCTCTCTCTGGCATAATGCCCCCCACTGGGTCCTCTTTCATCAGAGAGAAGTATCAGTGAGATGCAGACACAAAGGTCTCTCACACACATGCGCAAACATATACAGAGGCATGCATGCATATAGCAGACACCGCACTTTTGTTATATGGCTCCGGGGTCCATAAAGGGCCAATTTCTTGGAAACGACACCATGGGACACCTGCACCCACCACGTTACACACAAGCACCCTCATTCATTGGATTCTTCATGAGCACATTTGTCATATTAAGAAATGATATATGAGACTAAAAGGGTTAAAAATCCTGGTCTAATTTTGGCCGCCTCCGTGAAAAACAGCTGAATTGGGTTGCATAAGCGATGACATTGACAAGTAGCAGCCATTCAGATGAGTGGGTGAATCATATATCATAGTTACTTACAGTTTGAGCTTCAACCTGCCACCACCCCACACCCTCCATCCCCCACTCCCAAATTCTCCATCCCAAATCCTATCACAGCCATGAGTGGTGATCTCACAACTCCAAGGAGAAAGGCATTGAATGTAACTGTTTGATATATTGCTCTATTTCCAAAAATGTCCTCACAATGTTACAGAAATAGTGCCACAAAAATACATTTATCAAAAACACCAAATCATCTCTGTGCCTCTGACAGTATTACTTTTCAGTGAAGAGCTATAATTTAAACATATATTAAATTAATTATGTGTTATTTTCTGTCACAAACCCAGAATAAATGAGAGTGTTTGTCACATGAAAGCCTTTCTACAGTACAGATGTAATCCTGGATCTGTTTAGATAATATTGAAGGTGAAGTTGAATTCATCTCATTCATTCAGTTTCCACATGTATGGCAGGGGGGGGGCTTGAGGGTCATCACGACCAGATCATTATCATTCAAAGACCTTCTTTAGAGGAAAATAATAAAGTCTGGTAGTGTGACCTCCATCTCCTGATCACACTAACCTGGTTTTAACAAGCTCTGTTACAGGAGGAGGTGAAAATGGCTTTAGTAACTCTGCCTAGAAGCTTCTATAATGCTGAATCTAAGACTACAGAATAACTGCTGCAGGAGATGTGTTGATGTTTGGGGGGTATTTTTGAGCCTTGTTGGTCAATCTGTCCACCACCACATTGAAATATCTATATAACAATTGGATGTCTTCACCAATTCATAGTCTCAAGAGGAGACTATGCTGACCTTTCATCCAGTGCTGCCTTGAAGTTGACATAGTGATATGTCTTCAAAACTGTTGGATAGATTGCTATGAAATAGACAAATAAATATTGCCAAGAGGATGAATCTGGAAGACTTTGGTGACTCCCTGATATTCCATCTAGTTCAAGTTCAAGTTCAAGTTTATTTGGAATTTGTCATTCCAAACATATAGTGGAAATAAATTGCATTTCTCAGGACCAAAGTGCAAGAGAAATAGAATAAATGACTAATCATACATAAGAAACACAAACACAATTAAAAAACAATAAGGCAGCAGCAGTTAAAAATAGCAGTGCTATACTAAAATGAAGTGCAATTAAGTGCCTGATCTACCATCAACAGCAAGCCAACATTTTCACCTATCCTGGGAAATATCTTAAAATCTACCAACATTTAGCACAAAATCCACAGTTCCAACAGGATGACTCTGAATATCCTCTAGCGCCACCTTAAGGTTGATATTATATCTTGATCTGGAGGAACTGCCTTGAAATATGGTTTACATTCATGTTCCCTTTAAGATGTTGAGGACTTTAGAGCAGGGGCGGAGCTAGAGGGCGGCTTTTAGAGCAGCCCCCAATGTTTTCTCAAAAGCCCCAAATCTATTAAAAAAAAAATCACTTTAATTTATCAACAATAGTGAAACTTCTGAAGACATGTTAAATGTAAAATGTAGTTAAAAATTAATATAATACATTTTACTTTTCTTTTTGATTTAATGTCTTATTGTTATTCATTTCATCCATTTAGGAAAATAGTTAATAAGAACAACATAAATCACTACTACTACTGATACATACAATACAGTAAAATTAAATTCAGTGCATGTGAACCATCCAAAAAATAGTGGCCTTGGCTGTGGGTGCTCTGGGCTAAGCTCCGGATCCTGTCAACTCCTAGATGCTTTGATGATTCCTCAACTTTTCCTCTTGTGCCAAATTCGTCCTTTATCTGCAAAGATTTCCATTCCCATCAGCTGTACTTTAATAGTTAGTGCTAACTAGTAAATGTTAACATGCCAACACATTAAACTAACATTAACATTGTCATTGCTGATATTAACATCTAGCAGCCTCTCTAGCATCTGGTTTGTTGATCAATTTAATATGATCCCCTTCAGCTTTAGAACATAATACACTGAGGAATAAACTCACACAGGAGGAGTCAATTAATCAGTTAGGCACCTTAAAGACAATGAATCAAGTTTTCAAGTAAGTAAAGCAGAAATATCAAACATGTCAGAAGATTTGATACTCTTGGAATCAAATCTCTGTAGGTTTTTGTCTGTGTGTTGAATAAAACAAGACATTTGAAGATGTCAGCTGGGCTCTTGGAAATTGTAGTGGGCATTTTTCTCCTATTTTCTTTTGACATGTTATAAATGAAACCATTAATTTAAGAAAATGATTGCCACATTAATTAGTATAATATAAAGTTGCAGCCCCAAAGCAAGCTGCAGCTGCACTGTTTAACAAGGCATTTTGCTTCCAAGAATGAGCCATATGCATATCTAGAAATAACATAGAGCCCCTGATAAGTAAGCCCCCCCCCCCAATGTAACCTCTTTCATGAGTGCACTTATTACAAGAAAAATGTAGTGAATTTGATTATATGCATTGAGTTTGCAACATTATGAAAATACAGCAGCAGAACCTACAACATTCCCTAGCCCCCACTCCTCCCATCTCTCTCTCTCTCTCTCTCTCTCTCTCTCTCTCTCTCTCCCTCTCTCTCCCTCTCTCTCTCATTCATGTGCTTGAGTGTTGAAGTCGGAGGCGCTCCTCGGGTTTTTGCCAGTGCGCACCACGGCATCGTTTTGCATCACTCTGACCGGCTGTTGCTGCGCCCGGAGCACCTGCAGGCGCAGCGGAGGGAAGTCAAAAAAAAAAAAAGAAAAAAGAAAGAAGGAAGGTGGTGGTAGGGGGGGATACACGAGAAGGACCCGTGCACAGCGGCTGTCTAAGGAGACGCTTTGAGTAGCAGAGGAAGGAGAGCTGAGGGCCGGCGGGAGGAGCGCACCATGGCCTCAAAGGAAACCACAGCTGCGGGCTTCGTCAACGTCAGCAGGGAAATCACAGGTGAGCTCTAACATGAGTTTTTGTTCTTCTCCTTTCAGCGAAGTCTGTTTCCACCTCTTACCAAGGGAAAGAAGAGAAGGAGAACATGTTTATTTTTTAAATTTTTTAAGACGCATGGGATTAGTTTTTTTTTCTTCTTTTACTCGGCTGCTCTTTAAATCTCTGCTTTCCAGTGTGTTTGATATGAAAGGAGTTATCGCCGCAGGGAAGCACGGGGAAATGTCTCCCAAGGCTAAAAGCAGAGTTAATGGTTGTTGAAGATTGTAATCCCATCGATCTCGGTGCGTTCGGAGTGCGAGTGTGTTCACTTTCGGATTGATTTGGCATAAAGATCCGCCGTGAAATGTATCGCGCCCAGGGGCCCCGTTGCGCTGTCGGGAGTTATATGGAAGTGGTGCTGTGGTGCGCTCTCGGTGTTCATGTGCGTTCATTATGAGTTTCTTCATCTCTTTTTCTTTGCTTGAGTGTGTGTGCGTGGGAGTTATTGTGCAGACTCGTGCAGCAGGCATCAAGCAAGCATGGGTTCGGTTTCACACAGCCTGAGCCTCCCTCTCATCTCTGCTGGGGAGATTGGTCTGTGCAACAAACAAACACACGCACACACACACACTCACTCAAGGATTTCCACACCAACATGTTTGGATGGTAAGATGTTAATGAAGGTGTGTCTCTCACTGCTAATTATCCTGACATGGCGAGTTAAATCCCGCTGTTTACCAGCTCAACCTGGTCAAAGCCCGTCTGTCTGGCCTGCAGATAAGAGACAAGCAGCATTAGGCCATCAACACACCTGCCACAATCTCAGCCGGTGGGGGTGGGAGGGGGGGGGGGGGAGTTGGGGATGGGGAAGGGAAGGGAAGGGAAGGGGGACATGTGTGGGTTGGTGGGCAATGAGTGAGCAGATCCATCAAGCTGTCAAAAAGCCAATGGGGATATGAGATGGAATTAAAGATGTAGTAGTGTGTGGGGGGGAGCTGATCCATCTTCATTCTTGGTTCTTGGTCTGCCCCTTTTCACCCCTTTGGGAGCAGATGCCGAGGTCACACTAGTAGGCGGTGTGTGTGTGTGTGTGTGTGTGGAGATGGAGGAGGAGGGGTGGGGGGTGCAGAGTGTGTTAAAAGGTTTAAGCGATTGGGTCTTACCCAGCTTAACGTCAATAACTCTGCGTTTGTCTTGGGCTGATCCTGTGCTTCGATCTGCCAGCGTGCCACCTTCCCCCTCGCCACCCCCCCCCCCCCCCCCAATACACACACACATTCCTCCCATCCAATCCCCCCCGCCTCGTCCTCCCCTCATCTGCCGCTGCTCACTCGAGCGTGAGAGCCAACTTCATGGTTGTTGCCGGATGTGGAAAGTGAAGAATTATGAGTGTGCAAAGCATAGTGAGAGAGTACAATGGAGCATCGTGACACAGCATGACTCGCTGTATCTCCATCTGGTAGTTGCTCCATGGGCGCATATTTAACATGAGAGGCCCCCCCCCCCCTCTTCACTGGAAGAACGTGGAGATGTGAATTTCACAGCTTGCAGGCATATGTGCTTTGTGTTTGCAGTGTGAGGATATAGGTTTGCCATTTGCGAGTCGCAGGTTGTGTTATTTTTGGGTGGATGTTTCCTCGGATTGTGCAGGGTGGGGTTGGGTGTAAATGGAGGGAGGCCTCTGGTGCAGTTCAGTGAGCTTCAGCAGGGTCATGTGGTGTTTTGGAGTAGAGGCCCCTAAAAAATTGCAGCTCTGGATCTTGTAGTCAGTTCCATTGAGATGAGCCGAGCTGCTTCTATCTTTCTCTGAGGCTAAAAATAGCCCAGTTATGAGTCCCTTTCAGCTAGAGGTTGTGTATGTGTGTGTGTGTGTGTGTGTGTGTGTGTGTGTGTGTGTGTGTCTGTCTGTCCTCAAGCTTGGGTCTTCGTAGCTGTCTACATGTCTCTGTGACTGTTCACCCTCATGTGTGTTTTTGTCTTTTTAAAGGAATCATCAACCAACAGCGTGTCCTTAAACTGACAATCAGAAAGACAAGTAGCCCGCATCCTCCGCATTAACATGGTGATTTTACCAGGAGATGGTTTATGATTCACAGCTGTTATCGTCCCATTCAAACAGAACAGAACTCATTTGGATGGAAGATCAAACCAAAGCGTTAAGATAACCGAGTCAGTGATTCATTTTCAAAGGACCGACTTCAAACACCTGCTAATGATGTCCTAAATCCCGAGTCTTAACGCTCACATGTCCATCTTACTTTACTGTTGAGATTCACTCGAGTAGCACAAGGTACAAGTGATGAATTTAAAGAAAAAAAAGCCAACAACATAAAATGTCTTAGAGTGTTGGGTTTGGCCTGTAAGCCTCCAGAACAGCGTCAGTACTCCTTGGTTTAGATTCACTAAGTCTCTTAACTCTGCTGGAGGGGGGCAAACACTCAAAGCAGTCTCCTCTCAAGGTCCTTTTAACTTGCTTGAACTGGAACTTCCAACCATCATATACAATCTCCGTCAGCACATGCATTTTTGGCTAAATTGTCATAGTAACGTAAAACTTCAAACGTCATGATTATGAGATTACGACTTTTAGGGCCTTTTTTTCAAATCTAAAATTTAAACTAGCAGCTTGGCCTGGAGCAAATTTCATACGCTGATGGTTATGTAATGTAATGCATGTAAGTGAAGCTGGGGTCAATATTGTTTTATCATTTGTCAAGCTCAATCGTTCTTAATGTTTTGATGATGGCGAGGGATGCAGCAATCTGATAAACCAGATTGTAATCAGCACTGATATTGACCCTGTTTCGCAAATCAGGTGTTGGCCATTACAATATATTCCTGATGCACATTAAATGTAATTTTCTATGTCAGTGTGATTTATAAGAATGAATTGTTTCTGCTATCCGTTACATTAATGCAGTCACAGAGGCCTGCTGACTCAGTTTTTAGCAGCGCAAAGATCCCTGGCCTCATGTTACCTCACAGACTGTATAAATAATCCCAATGAGTTCTACACAGTGTGGTTTACAGAGTTTAAGTGGTATCAGATAGGTATTCAATATCTGAAGATACCCTGGGTTAAGGCATTGGAATTGGCACAGAGAGAGTCAAATGCATCAGTGCATCCCCAATTTTCCTACTCATTTAACCAATTTGTGCCAGCTATTGCAATTATTATGTCTCTAAGGGATGCAGCAGTCCAAGCTTTGGCCAGATGTAACCAATCTAAATTAAAGTGTTTTTTATTAAATTTAATTCAGTGGGATTGGCCTGTTGACTAAAATTTGACCACCACGGCAACCATGTGCATGCAGGAGCCTCATTGTAGGGTTGGGCAGTGCAGTGTCTACCGATTTGGTGTACAGTGAAACAAAGTGATAGAAGATGAAATTCCTGTTGGGGGGAGGGGGGAGGGAGGAGGGTTGTTTAATGGGCTACTCATATAAAGGTTCCATGTTTCCTGGTCCTCTTTGTTTAATGAGAGTACATGACAGTGTTTTAGTCACTTTACTCATCTGAAAGCTCCTTTACTTCTCATGCCAAATAAACTAGCTGACACCATGAGCACATACTAGCAACACATAGTAACATTAGCTGCCACTACTTTGAATTAGGTGCTAATATTTCCAGTGTGCTAATCGCAATTAGCATCTGACTTTAAACACTAACTACATGTTGAAGAATCAGTACAAAACATTAGAGCTCAACTGACATATCGGTTAGTCAATATTATCAGCCGAAATTGGCCTATCACAGATGTATCAGTGAATATGTTGTCAAATATGTGCCGATATTTATATCGTAAAGTTATGTCGGCAGCATTTTATGTATATTTGACCTTTTTCTTAATCTAAGTTTTATATGTGCATATGTTGTTTTATTTCTGTTTGTTCCGCAAAAAAAAATTCATAGCTAATTCTAATTATTGAATTCCCAGAGAAGTTTACTGTTTAAGTGCACTGATAAAGTTGATTGTTAAACTGCAAAATATCACACCTTCATTATATTACATTTGAGGGATCATTACAAAAAAAGATACCAGTTTACAAGTTTTGTTTTACTTCCTAACATCGGTATCAGCATTGGCCCCAAAAATCCAGTATGGGTCTGGCTCTACAATAAACACACACACAGAGGTATTTACCTCCTGGATGTTGCAGTACGTCTGTTACACTTGTTACAGTGTGGCATGCCGATCTGATCCAGGCTGGTCATCACAAATTGGGGTCTGTGTGTGTGTGTGTGTTGTTGCTCTGCCCCATTACTTTCTTATCTGCTCCGTTCATTTGTTGCAGTGAACTTTTGCTACCAAATAAATACACTCATTGCTTCCACTTATAGTCAAAATTTGCATTACGCATAGCGGAAAATAAGAGTCAGATCAGATCTGTACTCGGCAATGAGTTTTCAGTATCTAGAGAGAAAATTGGTGCATCCTTAATGTTCCTTTCAGGAGTTTCCTTGAATTGTTAACCATCTGCATTTTTAAATGTGTATATTTTTCCCACATAAAAGCTTTTCATGCTGATTCAGAGTTTAACTCAGGCCATCTTTTCATTCTTTTATGTGTTGCACATAATATAATTAGCTTCCTTGTTTTCATCTTGTTTTTTTTTCTTCTTCCTTCTGCTCTTTGTCCCTCTCCAGAGAGCATCAGGAAGGTGCTAGACAAGCAGGCCATTAAATTTGTGCGAGCCATCAAACAGGACACCAGGAGTGGCAAATCAGAGGACAGGATTCTGGTGAGTGACCCCAAATCACCCTCACGCACCTTTCTTCCCTCAACAACCGCCTTTCATCGCTCCGAGGTCTACGTGAAGTCAATCGCGCTCAAGTGAAAGCGTCTTAACGTGAGAGGTGTGGAATATGGGACAGGGGGCGAGAATGGAAATCAATGGAGCTTAATTGAGACAAATCGAAAGGGCCATAAGAAGTCACAGATTACGCATGCCGAGACACACAACAGACGCGTTGAAAATCAGGCTTAAGGCAGATGCTGTCTAAGCAGAGTAAAGTGGACACCATGCCATGGCCTACTGAGTCTGTCCTCAGAGTTTATTAGATGTGGCAGGATGGCCTTAATGCCACAGGCGAGAGATTGGTGTGTGTGTGTGTGTGTGTATGTGTGTGTTTGCCTGACATGGCATACTGTACATACAGAGGCATTGTTTTATTGTTTGTTTCTTTCGAAGAAGTAGCTTGTGTGTGTTTGCATGTAAGTGCATCTCAGAGGGTGTGTGTGTGTGTGTATGTGTGTGTGGGGGCAGCCTGCAAGCCAAGGCCATTGCTGCTATTGAGAAATTGTCAATTAGTCTGCCACATTAGCGAGCGATCACTTACTCAACACGCCGTTGCTATGCGGGAGAGCGAGAGTGAGCTCATTTCCTCCGTCGAAGAAGACAAAAAAGGACGAGCTGATGAGCAAATCAAAACTATTAATCAGTACTTTTCTCAGTTTCTGCTGTTTCTTTTAAACATGTTTCCTTCCCCCACTCCTTTTATATCTCCATCATTACCACACCCCTCCTCTCTATTTTTGTCATCTCCTCTCTTTGTTTCCTCTCTCTCTCCCTCCCTCTCCTCCTTATCTGTCCATCTCGATCATCTTCTTCCCCGTCATCACCCTCCTCCTCCTCCTCCTCCTCCCGCTGCGCCATGCCTGTGGCCTCTCACTTTCTCCCGTCTCTCCCTCCCTCTTGCATGCCCTTCCTTCATCCCTCCATCTTTACTCAAACCTGTAAAAGGGTATTGAGCTCCTCTTTCCATCAGAGGCAATTCAATTAGGTCTCCGCCTTACGAGAGTTTTTTTTTTTTTTTTTTTTTACTATCCAAATGGGTCTTGGCTGCTGCTGCCACTGCTCCAAATTCTTTCAAGGAAGGGAAGGGAAAGGAAGGGAGGGGGGGGGGGGGCAGGATGGATATAAGCATTCATTCTTGCTCGTTGTGAAGGTCTACCCTCTAAAAGGCAATCTTTTCACTCTAATGGATAAATTCGGTTGGACGTATGAAGGGTGAACACATGAGGGAGTTTGTAAATAGACTGTTTGTTTCGGTCTCTCTGGGTATTGAACACAAACTAGTCGCTCATGCTTGAAAATGTCACACATGCCACAGACGTGTAGTTAAGGAAAAAAGGTAGAGGAGTATTTTGAGGATTGCTTTCTTAGAGGGAGCTGAATTTTTAGCCTTGAAAAATCACTTCTCTGAGCCTTAAGGCTTAGGCGAGGTCTTCCTTTTCTGTCATCCTCTCTTTCATGTGCATCTCCCCTTTCGACGACTGAAGTAGGTTTAGCAGGTGGACCTGTACAGGATAGCAGCTTTCATCTCCGCTCCTGTGGTTTGTTTGCCGTGCGGAGTTTAACATGTTTTATACGTTAAATGTATATCATATCCATAAAAAGTCTTTGTTCTACATCTTGCTCTTTCTTTTTTTTGCCCCAGTTTCCCCCTCTGGAGACTACTGGTATCCAGCTGTCTGCGTGTGTTGACTGTACCAGCCGTCACGCTGCGACACACACACACACACATACACACAAACACAAACACAAACACAGGGTTGACTACCCCACCCATCTCAGACAGACACAGGGAGAGCTCAGCATGACACCCAAACTGCACCCAGGGCGATACGTTGGGGTAGCATCAACATGCACGCACACACACTCACGCATACAACTTGACATGTGCCGGAGGTGGGGGTGGAGAGGAGGGAGGGCGAGGGTTCGGGGGGGAGCATCTACACAGACACGCATGGTTCATTGCATCAAAATTTTCCTCGCATACATAGACACACACACTCTTACAGCCATTATTAGATCACCCTATTTGAAGATTAGAGGCAACTCAGAAAACAAAGCATCTTCAAAGGCGTAGAGGGTGGGAGAGACAGTGGGGGGAGGTTAGAGGGTGGGGGTGGGGGGGTTGTGATGGAAGGAGATGGGGAGGGGAGGCTGCATCACCAGAGGAAAAGAGAAAGGAGTAAGGGAGCGAGAGAGAGAGTGAGAGAGAAGAGGGGGGGAAAGGAAATCTCTGATGTGTTGTGATGCCCCAGTTGCCGATTTGGCTCTTCCGCCACTTATTTATCCTGATCGGTCGCTCCGTTTTATCCTCTGTCAACTCCGCCGCTCCCTCGCTCCTACCTAATAATGGGCCTATTACTGGCTGAGATTGCCGCTGCTTGACAGTCCCGAGCACACTCGGATGCATCAGACGCTTCGCTTTTTCCACCAAGGTCCCTCGATTTCGTGGAGGTCTCTCTCATGAGACCCCGGCAGGACAGGGGTTTGAGGTTGAGTTAATGGTACTGCATTTTAAAGATTTAGGGTTGTGTTGATTCGGGGGGTTAATGTGCAAAGGAGGATTGTTTATGTAGGAAAGTGGTGGAAGTAGTGGGTAATGATGAATAACAGCATGCTCAGCAATCACTTTATAAAGCTGATTTATTCTACAAGCCTCTATAAGTTCTCCAATCATTTCCTGGAACTCCTCAACCTCAATATTGACTTAATATTGCTGTACAAACTTTACTTGTACTCATTATTGTAACACTAATACTGCTGCTACTTCTGTCTACTCTGTACATTAAAAAAAGAAAAAAGAAAAGAAGTATTCCTCCACATCCCTGTTAAATGTTTTATGAGGTGTGAACTGAGCGAAGACAAGAAGTTTGTGATGTCGGGCTGTAAAGAAAATGGACTTTTTAGAAGAATAGCTACAATCGTCAAAGGTGGCCATACTAGATGTAGTTGAGCGGAGTAGTTCTGGACAACATATAGATAAAAAGAAGTTAAAGAAAATAGTTCAGAGCTTATTGCTTCCGAAATCCGTGTTTTTGTAGTTTATCTGCATCATCAGTGTCTTTCTTTGAGATCCTTTCATTCCTAGCGTCCCAGATTCACCCTCATGAATCTCATTTCTTTTAATTCACTTGTCTTCTTGTTTTAATTTTGTTGTTTTACTTTTTCCCCCTTTTTTTTCTTTTTTTGTGTTAATAAGGTAATGTGTTTCTTTTACCGCTTGGAATTTCTTAACCTCATTTGCACAAATTAGTGCATTCATTCTCTCTGTGTATCTTTTTAATTATTGAATTGTTGGCTGTTTGGGATTGTGAAATTGCCTGTGTTCCTCAGCGCTCTGTCCAGTGAGTAAACTATATAATCGACTTGTGCTTAACTGATTTCTCCAGACCCTGAGTTAAATCAGTAGTGGTGAATCTAAATGTGCGTGTGTGCATGTGTGTGCGTGTGTGTGTGTGTGTGTGTGTGTGTGTGCTAGATAAATGTCTCCTGAAGAGCAAGAAACTCAGCAAGAAGTCATATGTGACATCTCAAAATTACTTTTAGTTATTGGCCAACTTTTTTGTCTGTTCTTGAACACACACAGAAAACCAGATATCAAGGGTTAGGGTTTGGGTCAGAGGGTTAGGGTTAGTTTCAATTTGATGAGCTGAATTTGAGAGCTGAATTTTCTGAAATATGACTATTTGCCTAACCGTTCACAATTTATAAGGCCAATTTCCCGGACAGGGACTAAATTTAGTCCAAGACTAGACTTTTTTCTCATTGGATATTTTCACAGAATCTTGCCTTTAATCTAGGACTAGTCTTAATCCCTGTCTGAGAAACTGGACAATAGACATATACAACATTTGAGCAGATATGGTTTTCCTTTTTAAGCAATCAAAAGCTAAAAAGTTTGGGAACTGCTGGACTACTGTAAATCTGGACCTCCAGCTCAGCCTCACTTAACCCTCACAAACTGTTCATATTCTGACTCATAATTAGTCTCTACACCAATTCACACTCATAAACTCTCCCATCAGTCATTAATAAATGTTTGATTGTTCCTTCTGTTTGGTTAATGGACTGTATACTGTGGGTCACAAAAGTCCAGTTAAAATAACTGTCAAATGTAAAAATGGCTGCAATTTGACACTGAACAGTATGTAAGAGTTAACTGCATTAAAAAAAACATAGTAGGTCACTTGTATTAGAGCTAGGCCTGACAGATGTGACAGCTGATTTTCCAATTAAATAAGTAAAGAGTATGATATATTCCCTGCAAGTAAGTAGAGATCTGGGTCTACCCATTGATGACGAGTCCATACCAGAGCAAAGTATGGGGTACAGGTATAGAATCCTCTATGAACCCTGATCATTAACAGATCCACTTGAACTTTATCCATAGGACTTATCTTTCTTTGAAAAATGTGCCACACAGTGAAAAAGGGAATGTAGTGTAGTCATGGTGTTTTTTAGAGTCCACTGTGTGAGATGTATTTGGAACTTTACTACCATATTCACCTACAGCCATGCTCTTAAATTATTTCTAACTATCATACCCTGGGAATCGTGTATCGTTGGCAGGCCTGACTGCAGCTAAGAAAGATGCTGGGTCTCCGCCGGCAACCTCCTCGCACACTTCCACACACTCAGTGGCCTAACACGTTTCTCGATGTGGTCATTATAGAGCTCTCAGTGGCTAGATTGCTTTGTATAAGTGGGAGGACAGTTATACAATGAGTGGGAGCATATGATAAGGTAAAGAAGCTATTGGAATGAGAGTGATGTCTGTCTTCTGTCTCTGCTGTAATGTTTCAAACTGATCCTGAGATCTGTGGGTGGTTAACAGCTCTGCTATCTTAAATTCAACTTTTAGAAAGCTCATACATATTGCTTTTGGAATGTGATGCTTTTATGTTTTTTGTTATTATCGAGATCATAGTGGGTGGTGTTATACTGCATGAAATTCCATTGAAAGGTAACAACATTTTGTCTGATCCTTTTATGTACATTACATACTTTTACTTCTTGTGGCTGTTGCAACAAAATATGATGTGATAACTTTCCAGAGTTGTTAAATCTTGCCTCCTATAAACCCGCAGTGTGTTCCTGGATCATTACCTGAGGCAACACACTGCTACCAACGCAGCCCCAATTCTTTATAACGCCCACTTAGAACTGTGTCGGTAGGTGAATGGAGACAGATTTCATTGACACTGAGGCCAAGAGTCCACAATTGGTTCTCCTACACAGACAAATGTATCTATCAATCTGAGATCATTACATCTGACAATTACAAGTGTTGTTATTTACTTTTTTATCATTCCCTAATCTTGCTTGAGCTATATCTATTACTGATTTGGTGCATTTCCTTGATTGTGACCATCTTGAACTTGTAGGCACAGAGGACAATATAGCATCCAAAGCAACAAAACTGCTTCATCATAACCAGGAAGACTGCCAAAAGCTCTTTTTGTGGCATTTTATGACTTCATCATCGCTATATAATCACACCATACAAAAAAGGATTTGGGGAGGGAGAATGTTGCAGTCTCCTGAGAACCAAGTCCCGATTCAAACGCTGTACGAGGTTCATGTTTCAGACAACTGAGCCAAGCAGGACGGGGAATAGATTGACTGAGGCACACACGTCGGGAGTGGTGGTAAACGCCGTGTAAAGCAAGAGACTCGAGGAATTGCATAATCGTGTTGTACAGTTTAAACGGTGGAAGCAGGCCTCGCTTTCTGCTCTGATGACACTTTGCTGCAGAGGGGAATCCGACTGTGCGTTGGACTATGAAAGAAAGCCGAGTACAAAGCAGTAAAGTAGAGATGGGGCTCGTGCTAGCGGCAGAATCTTACATTCTCTCAGTGCTTACACCGCCTTGTCAACACCACCCAATTTTTTTCTTTAAGTGTAATATGCTTATGTAATGGCCAACATCTATATTATCCACGATGTTAGTTTCACGGCTTCTTCCCTGTGGAGATGAACTGCGTGGAGTCATCCGGATTTATCATTTGATGGCGCGTGGCGAGCGCTCGCTGCTGTAATTAGAGCCGTCCTTTCTTTAATTATCATAACACATGTTGGTAGCCTGTGGCAGAGATTCTATGAAGTGCGACTGCTGACCTTCTCTCATCCCCCCGTGAGGAGGAGACGAAGGTTGAACGAGCGCGTTGCCTTTTAGCCCTGCCAACGCACACAAAGTATATCTCTGCCTCTATCTCTCCATCCTATTCATTTCCTTTCTCTCCTTTTGCTCCCTCTCTCTTATTGTCCTGATCCTCCTGTACTCACCCCTCCTCTCCTCCTCCCTCTCCTCTTCCTCCATCCATTTGGCCGATTCCACACTCTCTATCTCCATCCCACACTTAAATTTCTTCTCCCATTTTTTCCCCCCTCTCATCCCTGCCACTTCTCAGTCCCTTTTTCTTCATCTCGTACACTCATCTCTTTCTTCCATCTACAACCCCTGTAACCTCTTCCCATTATCTGTCTCTTTTTCCGCTGTCGTCTTTCTCTCTTTAAGAGGTCCTCTGGCTTAAGGATCGCCTGCTTGCCATCTCTTTGATTTAGAAGCATTGGACTTAGTTTTTATGAGGGAATCTGGAACAAGAAGTGTTTTGTTTTTGAGCTTTGCATTTATTTCCTCTCATTTGGTCTCTCTCTCTCTCTCTCTCTCTCTCTCTCTCTCTCTCTCTCTCCCCCTCCCTCCCTCCCTCCCTCCACCACTCTAAAGTCCACTTTTGAAGCAAGACCTAGGGCATCTGTGCTTTCAAACACCCCCCCCCCCCCCCCCCCGTCACTTACACACACACGCACAAACACATGCACGTAAGCTGACAGATTGACTGATGACAGGGTTGTGTTCTTATGATGCTGAGTTCACTTGAGTGATGGTGGCTGACTTTGTGTGTGTGTGTGTGTGTCACAGTGAGAGAGAGAGAGAGAGAGACGAGAAACAGTCAAGTGTAGTCCAAAGCCAGCTTAGCAGGGTATTGTGCATAATTGTACGTGCATGACTGTCCAAAAGGAGTGTGTGTTACTGCACTTGCATGCCGGACTTATCCAAATGTCTGTATTAGAATGTCTATGATTTTTTTGCACTGTGCGTGTGTATGCATGTGTGTTTGTGTGTTTTAAAATGCCCTTGCGGCCAAGCCAGATATACCGCAGGCGGCCAAATCTGGCACTGATCCTCAGCTTGTTCCCTCTGAGGCATCACTGCAACTCTCTCTAAACTCTCTCTCTCTCTCATACACATACACACGACCCAGAGACACACTTTGATTTGCACCATCTCCTTTGAAGTGCAAGACCCAGAGCCTGACAGCTTATGATTAATATAAGCCCCCGCCCTCTGCCCTCTGCGCTGCGCATTCGTGCAAACACACACACACCGCCGGAGAAAATATACAGTTGTTGTTTTCAGCGCACGTACTGTGCACACACACACACACACACACACACACACACAGACAGTCACACAGTCTGTGTGACACACACCAACCGTGCCCTCGCTGTCCACTCGGGGCACAGGCCAGCCGCCCCTTTGAACTAGAGCTTCTGACACCGTGCCATCACAGCAAGGGTACCTCTGTACCCCTTTCCCATCATCTTCACCTACCAGCCCTTTTCTCCTCTCGCCTCCACTTCATCACTTTTTTCAAAATTTGTCACCTGCCGTTTCCGCGGTTGGCTGGGTCAAAAAGTCGACCATCTCATCTCGGAGGATTTCCTGGGTCGGGGGGAGAAGAAAAAAAAAAGAATCTTCAAGCGGCTTTTAGGATCTTCAATTGATCCGTGAAGGAGGATGTAGCTGGAAAGCCACATGAAAGGAAAAAAAAAAATCTGGTCCCTTTTTTAAAGTCGGCTACTGGGGCTTTAGTTTATCTCTGGCTATTTGTGCTAATTAATTTTAGTAGTTGGACAATTGACCTCTACAGTATGCTTCAGAAAGAAACCATATTTTGTTACTTAACTTACTAAAATCGTATGTTTTTTAACCTCTTTTTCAGATGACCGTTTCATATGATATCTGAATAAATACCCCTCTGATTAGTTCCCATCTTCTCTGCACATGCCCCGTCCAAGAAGGCAAAAAATAACTGTCTGGATATTGATTGGCTCTAATGATACCTCAATGGGCTGATAATGATATATCAAGAGAGCCGAAACCCTACACAAGAGGCCTTGTTCAGCAGCGGAGGATCAAATCGGCACCCGTCAGAGGGGCCTGCATTATTGATGCCTCTGTTTACATGATGAGACCATCTGTCAGGTTGCGAGGCTTTTTGATGGGAGAGGATGCTTCTGTCTTTCATTTTCTCACCATCATTTTTTTTTCTCCTCTTTCTGTGAGCCTCAAGGTCCCATTACGCTTCCCCCTCCCCTTTTGTGACTTATATAACAGAGTTTTCAAACTTGTCAAGGTGCTGTGATTGGACTAACAATCTTCTCTAAAGGCCTCTCCTCTGGCTTAGTGTGTTTTTTTTGGCAGGGACGGGGGCGGGGGTGGGGGGGTCTTTGGTATCTGTCTGGTATCTGCGTCCTCCCTTTTTTTTTTTCAGTCTCTCATTTTCATTCCTCTCTCTCTCCGCTGTCTCAACTCAGTGGGAGTCTGTTATGGATGTCTATATAGTTAAGACGCAGAGCTGATGTGAGGCCAGCTTGGTCCTCAGTTGTTGTAGTATAGAGGATGGGAATCTGAAGACTTTATTATCAGGAGGGGAATCTGGTGTCTCTGTCCATCTATCTGTCTCTCTCTCTTTTCCTCGCTCCCTCTTTGTATCTTTCATTTTCTTTCTCCCTCTCACTGCCACTCAGCGGGGCGCCATTAGCCATTCAGCACAGAGAGACCTTGAGGAATTGAAAGCGACAGAGCAGAAAAAGAATAGAAAAACTGAATCGAGGAAGGAGACAGGGGAGTTGGGAGTTGGGAGAGATGGGAGGCGAGGGGAAGAGGGTGAGGGCAGGAGGGGTGGAGAGAGGTGTTAAGGCGGCTGCAAACCAGACAGGCCACTGTGGCACACCGGGAGATGGAGGGATTAGGGATTAAGAAAGAAGAAATAAACAGATTTCCATGGAGATGAAGAGAGAAATCAGAGGAATGACAGGATGCAAGGGAGGGAATTATGGACAAGACAGGAATGGAATTTGAAACCCAGCTAAAAAAAAAAAAAGAGCAAAAGAGAAAGTGTGGCCAAGAATTGAAGAGAGAGAGCCAGAGAGGGATAGGGATGCACAGTGCATGCAATAGGGTATGCTAATTACGGATTTTTGAATTATGAATGAGATTAATTACATAGGCAGATGTGAATATATTCACGTTTTCCATCTCTACTTTACCCCAGACACTTTTAAATGGTAATGCCTGTCTTTTGGCAAAAGCACACCTCTCGTTTTACTTACTTTTCTCGTCTTCTCTGTCCTCTTTCTCCCACTTTGCTCGCTCCTCGTATCACCATTAGTTTTCGCCCCTGATGCAGTGAAGCATCTGTTGAATAAGTGCTGCTTAGTTCCATCAACACAACTTACACCCGATAAATCGGACTGTCATATGACTCACAATCCAGCCACAATATTTCTTTCACACACACGCACTCACACGCACTATCATCATTAGCCCGCTAATGTCCTGAGTGCTTAGTATGACTTACGAGCCATTGCAATGAACTGCAGAGATGATTTGCTCTCTTTATGGGGTGTTTGTACTGTGCTATTTTTTGCTGTGATTTGCATTTTGCATTTCCTGCTCTGTGACAGAAAAATGAATGTGTTCTCCCCTCAGGTCCTGGCAACATGGAGACTGTATCTCTTTGCTGTCAAAGTGCCCACCAAGGTAAATGTTCCCCCACTCTCAGTGGAATTTTATGGCTTTCACTTGCCAGTCTTGATCTCATGGTAATTCGCAAAAGATGTGACAAAGAAAAAAAAAAAAAAAAGAAGTAACAGACTTTCAGAGCACAAGAGAAGAGATAACGATGATGACTGTAGTGATTATGTTTTGGAACGATAGCGGGGATGATGGCGATTACGGTGAAGATGGCAGGTGGCATGAAGCTAGTGGTTTAAAGCAATAATTGAACATTTTGGGAAATATGCTAATTGGCTTTCTTGCGCAGATTTATATGAAACCATGATACCAGTCTCATATCTTAATATGAAGCTACAGCCTGCAGCTGCTTAGTTTATGGTTGTTTTTACACTTTGGTTTCTGAATAGATTATTACCAAATGTATGTGTATTTCCCAAAATGTTGTACTATTCCTTTTAAGGATTAGAGGTTTTTTTAACTTGGGTCTTATTTAAATAGTTTTTTTTTACAATCATTTTGAGTTACCCACAACAATGTGCATGCCAAAATAATTGCTGAAATGTGGGAATGTGGTGACATTACTGCAATAAAGTCCAATAGAGAGAAGCAAACAATAGGGCTGGCTGATATGAACAAAATCTCATATCCCATTATAGACGATTGTATATAGTGTATTTAATTCAGTGAAAAAATAATTGGTCCATTATAAATTGGCTGGATTACAGTCAAGTGAAGCCTTTTTTTTTAAAGCTATTATTTGTCTTTACCCAACCATTATATAAACATTACTGATGGTTATTTATCAAAAACATCATTGTATAAATATTTTGTGAAAGTATCAATAATCATCCTTACAACTATTGTTGTAATACGGATATCAAGGTATTTGGTCAAAAATATTGTGACATTTGAATCTGCCCTACTCTAAGTGCCATAAAGTGCAACACATGTGGATTCTACTTTAATAATCTCTTAAACCCCACTGACCTACTGGTGAATCATTTATTAAAAGCATATGCTGTGTAGCTAAACATTGCTCAAACCTAAGAAATGATGTTTAAACGTCTAGTGGATATATTGTACGTCAGGCAGAACTGTCTCTAGGATGATGCACGACTCAATGTTAACATCATTTAGCTTAAATAATGAACTAGAACAAAATAATACACATGCTATGTAATACTGTCAGACGGTGTGGAATAAGATTATTTTAATAACCTAAAGACCACTTGTGTCTAAGTGACTAATAGGGACAACAGTTTTTGAAACGGGTCCAGCGAGAGCACTTCAGCCGGCAGCCGTGAAATGGGCTGTAATGTAATCCAATGAGGCAATAGTGGCCTGTCAATGTACGTCCACTAACAGAGCTTGTTTGCCACTGACAGGCTCAGATTGTTAATACAAGTGTTTCACAACATTATGAAAAGGATAGAGAGGAAAACATACTTTTTTTCTTTACCTATTACTTGATCCGGTCTGTTTGTTGTGTCTAGACAAGTCTCGCTCAAGGAGAAGTCTCCATCTGAAATCTTGTGAGAGTTGAGTTGTTGTTGAAATCGTTTAAATATTCAGCCATGACTTTGAAAATCTTTAAGATTGTACCAAGCTTTGCATTCTGTGCTCGAACAGAACAATCTCCTCCCGGCACTCCTCTTTCCAACTCTCTGAATATTTAGATGATTTCGACAACAACTCGACTCTCTAGATTTCTCTCTAGATCTCTCTAGACTTTCAGAGACTTCTCCTTGAGCAAGATTTGATTCGACACAATAGCAAACAGACTAAATCCAACAAAAGATAAAGGAAAAAAGGTTTAAGGTTTGTTGCCAGACACTCAAAACAACAATCTGAGCCGGTGAGTCGATAGCAAAAACTAGCACTTTTAGTGGATGTACATTGACGTGTGCAATCGCCCCATTGGATTACATCTCAGCCTGTTTAGTGGCTGCTGGCTGAAGTGCTGTCGCTCAATTTTGGACCAATTTTAAAAATTGTTGTCCTCATTTGTCACTTAGACACAAAAAGATAACATTTGAAAAGTAAGAAGGAAAAAGGAGATTACTGTGCAACATTTCCATTTGTGGAATTGTCTAGTCTTGTTTGCCTATAATGGCATGGTTGGTGGAAAGTGGGTCTGGAATTTGTGAAATGACCCTCCCCTCCAGGCCAAGCAGTAGTCTTTCTATGTCTGCCAAAATCAGGTGAGCCACACGACAATATATTTGCAAGCATGTGCAGAATTGACGTGGATGGCATTAGCTTTGATTATTTTCCATCTTTAAGATAACCAGTTGTAGAAAGTTGCAATAAGTATCTCTGAAAAAATGATGATTAATACAATAGTATAAAATGAAACCACAAAATGGTCTGTACACTGTGTGTTTTCAGCTAAAAGTTTGGGTAATAATTTTACCCAGTCGTTGAAGTTTGGCAGACCTGTTTCATTGTCTGCACTGTTGCCACATTCCTAAATTAGAGCAAAAAAAAAAAAGAAAGAAAGGTGTGTATCATTTGAAGATTATATAAAATGAGAACTTGATCACAGTGATGTTTCTGTGCTGTTTTTCAGGTGGAGGTCACATTCAACTTCTTGGAAATCAGAGCGATGAATACTTATCCCGAGCATCAGGTGACACACTAAAGTACAAAGTTTTCCTGCTTTTTGGACCGTGAATCAATACAAAGTATTACTATGAAAACCTCTCCTGTCCTCACACTGCAGGTTGTCATCGATACAGACAAGACTACCTTCTCCCTGAGACTGCAGACCCAGGACCAGTTAGATCACATGGTCAACCACATCAACTATGCCCTCTCCCGAGTCTTCAACAACTCCATTTATGCGTAAGCTTCACTGAGCATCCTCGCCTCGAGCAAAAAAACAAGCCTTTTTGTTTCTGTATTGTGTGTTCTGAGGAGTGAAGACAAGTTGGCCGATGTTAACAGCACTCGACAGTGCGTTGGCAAAGTTGGCAGATTCACTTTTGGGCAGCTTTCCTCTTCAGCAGCCAAGATGCATTCTTGTACTGCAGCAGTTTGCATCCAACCCGTTTCTGTGTCACGGTTAGACTTTAACACCCAGCAATCACTGGGATTAAATCAACCAGCTGACACTGAGTAGGCTGGTACCTGAAGGCATTGTGATGGCTCTTTAAAAAAAAAAAAAAAGTCTAAGCTGTTTGTGTAGTAAAAACAGTGAGTAGCAGAAACACACAGTCACTGACGGAGCCATACAGACTCATGCTGCCAGTCAAAAAGCTGTTCTTACACAGTTAAGAATCCTGAATCGGGCACTGTGTGGCTTCTTTACTTTCTTTAAAAGGGAAGTACAGAGGGCAAACTCCAAAGAAAAGCCTGGTGAGAGTTGAGTTCAAGTGCCGAAAATGTTTGTCCCATGGTCATGTTAATGTATGGGTGGGCAGGCAAGCAAGGCAGAGTGTACTCCCCTTTCTCTTGGGTCTCATCTACAATTTCTAAGAGCAATGGGATTGACTGTGCTCCGACTATTGACCCGCACAAGGCTATCTCCGCACTCTATCATCCTTCAGAATGGCTCTTTTCCATTAGGGCCACTGTAGATGATTGCTTCCAGTGAGAGCATTTAAACAGAATAAAGAGAGAGGAGAAGACAAAAGGGAGGGAAGTTGTTGTGGGTTTGATTGTGCTGTCTTGTAACTGATTGGCGATGCTGCATTGAAGTACATGATGCAGATGGTATCAAGATAACACACGCATACACATACTCTCTCCATGAGCGGATGGTGATTGTGGAGATAAGGTGGGGATTAAGGTCATGGATGTGGTTAGGTGTGTGTGTGTGTGTGTGTGTGTGTGATGTGTTGACAAATGGGATTAAGGATGGTGTGTGTTGAATGCAACAGTATAGCAGCGTAATCCTATCAAAAAGCTTGAGCAGGTACAGCGTAGTGTTAAGTGCGAACACGGTGTTTACTTTATGATCCCAGTCCATACTCTTTTCTGCTTACTGGTTGGTTTTTTTGTCAAAGAAGAATTCAAAAGAGAACAAGAAGTAAGCTCCCAAATATCTGTCTTTTTTATGTAATTGCAACAGGGAGTAACAGTAGCTTCAAACAGCATCCCAGGGATCCAATTTTACAGTTTACGTGTTATTTATTCACTTGGAAACCAATGCCATAAGCAGTTTTGACACTGCAGACGTGCACTTTCCATCTTAATTCTGACTGGAGCAGCTATAATCAATGAAAACAAGTCTACAAATTAGCATCTTGCCAAGACAAGTAAGACAGTGGTATAATTTAAAAAATATTATGCAGCTGTGGTGCATTTTAGTAGGCATAGGCTAATTCTGGACCGGAATGTTTGTAAGTCAAATGACCTTTTAATGCTTGATTTAACTGGAAGTTGACTGAGAATGTGTTTATTCATAACAATGTTTTGGAGGATGCGGGCCGGACGGCAGCGGGAGGGTTACGCACATTTAATCATTCACACCTGGCAGCAGCCTTGTACCAGTGTATAATCACTTGGGCATTGAATTACTCCACTTAAGCAGCTAGTTCATTGTCTTGCTTAATGGCACGTCAGCAGCAGCAGATGAGGGAGGGGTCAGCATCATTTACCATCCACTATTCACCTGCCTGTATTTTGGACTGCATGCCTTCAAATCACATCACCAATTCTCAAGAATTCAGGTAAAGTATCCTGAAAACATAGATAATGAAGGTGATAGATGTTTAGCAGCTTGGATTGGATGAATCTGGTGAGCTCCACTTTACCTCTAGCACTACCTCAAGCTTGAATTTGTGGTTTTGAGTGAAATATCTAGACAACTATCAGATGAGTTGCTATAACTTTTAGTACACAGATTCATACCCCACCAGGATGAATTGAACTTTTTACCAAACGCTGTCTTCTGCTCACAGTTTTGATTTGTCCAATATTTTGTATTTTGACTGAATACCTGCATAACTAATGACTTTCCCCCCGGCCTTGTGCTCTGTGTGCAAATATTTGCCAAAACACTGAACTAACATAGTGATCTTAGTAAATATACCTGCTAAACATCAGCCTGTTTTTCCATTCAGTGTGTCCAAAGTCCATACCATGTATACTGTATACCTCCTGTAAACAGTATATACTAATTGTCCTAGACCTAGTATACTGTTTTGCTGTAAGTGTGCAAAAAAAAAAAAATCAACAAACACACGTCAGTTTTTTGCAGCTACATTTGCACGTAGGTTCTCAATTTCTGTTGTGCTTTGCATTGTGATAGAAAAGTTTTAATCTGCATTCTTACTGTTCTGAGCACATTTAGTTTAGTCTCTTTTCTAGTGTGAACTCTACTCAAAACCTGCTTATGTGTAGTGTGGATTTTGGACACAGCTATTGTTAACGTGTTAGCATGCTGACATTTAGCTCAAGGCACCTCAATGCGTGGAGTCCCAGAGAGCTGCTGGCATGTCTGTGGACTCATTGTTGTTTTGACCTCTTTTCTCTCTGTCTTCCAGTCCTCCTATTTGTCGAGCAGAAGGTGACTTAACTGATGGAAGTCACAAGTTTTCACCAAACTCAGAGTCGTCATTAGACACCCAGAAAACCTGCGGTGAGTCATCTACTTTTTCCGTGTGTCATCATCACACACACACTCTTGCATGCATATAGACCTACACACATATACGGCAGAGTTCACCCATTCGCTGGCTCACTGACTCACACCAAATCCTTAAGTGGGTCAGAGGACCAAAGTTGCTGGATGCACTCCCTTTCTGCTAGTAATCCTATTAATCTACAAGAAGAGCTCCTTCATGGTGCAATACTTTCATCTCACCTCAATATTTGCAGTTAATCCCCGCCGTCTCTGTTGACTATCTCTGTCTCGCTCTTTTTGACGTCCTCTTTCATCTTTGGTCTGCACCCTTTCTCCTCTTCATTCCTTCATATGTCCTCTACACAGCTTTATTCTATCCTTGCCATTTCTGATCAGTTATGGCCTGGTTTTGGATTGATTTGTTGTCTTCTCCTCTTTACCTTTCCAGGTGGATTTTCGGAGACCTACGCAGCTCTGTGTGACTACAATGGAATAGGCTGCAAAGAAGAAGTGCAGTGGGTAGGAGGCTGAACACACTTTACAAAAACCATTCTTGTTTGATGTGTTATTAGATATACTCTACTGCTATCTTTTGTGCAGCTGAACAAAGCTACTAGGCTATCTCTTTAATGTCACTATCCCATATCTCTCTCTTTTCTGTTATTGTTTTTCCTCTCTCACCTTTTTTCTCTTTCTTTCTTCTTTCTCTGCATCTCCATTCCAGGATGTTGACACCATCTACCACAGTCAGGACAACAGAGAGTTCAACTTACTGGATTTCAGCCATCTTGACAGCAGGTGACATAGTTTACCGACTTTTTAACCACACTCGGGCTCAATGTGCACTGCTTGGAAAAATATAATTACATAGATAGTAGTGTATAGCAGTGCCCTACAGTCCTCCAGCACATTAGATTTGAAATGAAGCAATTCAAATGAGGTTAAAATGCTGTCTTTATTGTTAATTTGTGAGCGTTTACAATCAGCAGGGCTCATTTAGGGAACACAAAGAAATCAGACAAATTAATACAAACTTGCTCCTAATGACAATGCTAACGTGCTCATTTTAAGGTGGTATATTTGTGTGCTAGTTAGCTGTTGATGGGATATTATTTGTTTAGCAGTCACTTGGTTGGAAGTTGAAGTATTGACAAGTTAAAATTTCGACTTGACAGTGGCGGTAGATGTAATCTGTCCAATAAGTTTCCCTTAAAAACCAAAAACTGTCAAACTGATGGCAGAGGAAGTATCAAGAGGATCACCTCTGGGTAGGGCTGGGTATTGTTACGATACCAGTACCAATCCAAGTACCCTTAAAGTGATACCGATGCCAATTGAGGTCTTCATTCGATACCCATCCGTACCCTGATCCAACCCTACACACACCGGACGAGTTACTATTAACATGTTGTGCACAGTTGTTTACTATCTTCTTTAGCCTCCTTTTATTAAAGCAGCCGGTTTGTTTGGGTGCGCTGTAAACAGATAGTTCTCTCCTTGCATTCCTGATGGGGTAGATACTCAAAGTGTGTTTGCGGCCCCTGTGATCATTGCAAGAGTAATTCCGAATGGCTCTCGAGGACCTGTGCTATTAAAATGCACAGGCAGCTACTACTATTCCCACCACCCACCACCACCACATACAATATATCACCATTCAATCATTACTGAAATCTAAAGTTACCCTAATTAAAAATGCAGCCCATGAAACCTCCTATAGTCATTGCTGGAGTTCAGAACCCAAAACAATAAAAACATATCATTGTCTTGATATTTCCTGACTGCACTGTAGACTTGTCCTCTCTGTTCTGCATCACAACACTTTGCAAACACAGATTTGTGCATCACATCGGCTGTCAGTCCTCGTCTCCTCTGACATTAGACTGGCTGTTTGTCTAACATCGCCCCTCCCTGGATAAAATGTTGAGCGTATTAGTCTGCCTCTGTTCAGTTTCAGTACAAATTTTGGAAGATCGTAGACAAGGGGAATGATGAATACATGGAATACTTGGAAACAGCAATAAGATGACATATGTCTACTCTTCTACCTCCCTGTTGGTATTTTATTTCTTTAAGTCCCTTGTTTCCTTTTCCAGACGCGTTGAGGAAGACTAAACAATACCTGAGTGCCGCCGATCATAAAAAGATTTGACAGCTGACATGCAAAAAGAGAATTCAACCTAGCTCTCTTGTCTTTTGTTTGAGGAATGTCCCGACTGCAGAGGATACAGTCTCACTTAAAAATGCATATCTCATCGTAGGAGCAAAGTCTTGCTATGCTGGTAAATATGAAAAAAAAGCCATTCATAGAAGCATGATTGGAGCCGCAACTCATGAATATATTAATGCTTTTCATATCCAGAGAAACCCAGATCACTGCATCGCTGGTTGCTTTTTCCTCAGAATTTTTTTTTTTTGATATTATTAAATAGTGTGTGATAAAGAGAGAGGCTACATCAGGAGAAGCTGCCTGCCCATGTTGTTTTTAAAGATCTTCCTTATTCCTTATTGTTCCCTCGAGACCTCACTTCAACGCTAAACATTCGTTCCTCGCTCTTCGAGAGAGGCTGTAAGAATTGGAAATTGGTAGAGGAAGCAAAGATTTGACAAAATTACACAAGGAATCAAAAAAAAAACACAATGAGAGGGAACAAAATCAGTCCAGCAAGATGAAGGGAGAGAAAAGGTGCAAATAAATGAAAAAAGGGTTCTAAGAATCGGCCTTTCCGTGATCATGTGCCAAAGGCTATTTGTGGTGCATTACTATCCTCCTCCCTTTCTTGTCCTTTCACATTTCCATTCCCTCCATCTCCCCTTGATTGGGCTCGTCTACCGTTACTGCGAGCGACAGGCTGATGCTTTTTCTGCTGACTGCTGCCCGTCCAAACATTGCCTCCGTTTATTCCTCCTGACTGAAAGCGGACACCTTTTTCTCTGGCCCTGTCTCATCCTCTTTTTATCCAGTTCCTGTGTTTTCTTCCCCTTTCATTTCCTCAGCTCTCTCTCTCTCTCTCTCTCTCTCTCTCTCTGTCTGAATCATCATCCTTCTCACACACACACACACACACACATACACACACACACACACACACACACACACACACACACATAAATACACAGTCTGCCTGTCTCTGTTGGTCCCGTCTGCTTTGAAAAAATGGCCACTGCAAGTTGTCATCATGTTGTAGAGAGGACTGTGTTTGTGTGAATTTGGTTCAAGAGATTTTGTCCTGGCATACGTTTCTGTGTGTGTGTGTGTGTGTGTGTGTGTGTGTGTGTGTGTGTGTGTGTGTGTGTGTGTGTGTGTGTGCTTGTGTTGGTGTGTGTGAGGAAAAGAATGTTTCACCTTACTGCCCCGAGAACTTATTGGGGCACCAGCTGGCTTGACAGTCATTCCGCTGTGTGTTACACACACACACACACACACACACACTCGCACACACACACACACACACACACACACACACACACACACACACACACACAAACAAACACAAACTAATAAACACTATCCTGAGTGCACTGTCCAACTTTCCTCTCACTTTCTGTCTGATTTGTTTTTTCCTATTCCTGAAGCAGGAATGCAGCTTCACCTGTCACTGTCAAATAACCTGAGTCATGTTCTGTACAGGGGTAGAGTGTATTTATAACAATACAGGACATTGGTGCACCTCAAAATCCAACCATCTTCCAACTGGTTGATCCAGCTATCAACCACATTGCTGTAAAATTAGTTTTTATGGTGCCCAGAAGATGCTTTCTATAATGATTTCAGTGTCCTGTGACCTTTACTCTAATCCCATCAATTAAATCAAAATATCCCCTTTCTATGGCTAGAACGTTATAGAGATGCTGTAAATATTGATTGTCCCCTCAGGCTAAATGATAATGTTGTTTGTGACCCTTGCTGACTTTGTGGGTATCACTCCAATTAGAGACTTACAAAAAAATGTGAAAATCTAACGGGCAAATTGCCAAGCTATTTATAGGACACATTCATGCTCCCCAGAGAATTAACCCTGCTTGTTGTGGACACTACAGATGACTTCCCTCAACTGCACCCACAAGCTATTTCACAATCTAACAGGCTTACTGCCATGAAATTTTCTGAGCACATTCATGCTGCCAGGGAGACTTTGATTTGAAGGACCCTATGACCTTTTCTCCAGTGCCACCTCTGATTCCCAATCTAAAAATATCAAAATCATCATCATTTTAATGTTGTGTGTATTGTAGGAAGTAATAGATGTTGCAGCCTTCGATAGGCAGCTTGGCAGGCCTCAAAGGACCGGTTCAGAAGTGAGACAGAAGTCTATCTCAACAAAGCACTTACCTTCTCATATGTTCACTGAAAGAGTATAGGATTCTCTGTCTGGTGAAACACAAAGAAAGATGTTTTTAATATAAGAACACTCATTTTGAAGAAGACCATTTTCATACTGCTAATGCCTCCTTTTTAGTTTTTGTAATACACTTTTGCACAGGACAGGGACTTTGGATTTTGTCCTCCAGCTCTTACATTTGAATTCCACTATTAAAGTGATCTCTTAATGGCCAGTATGACCCGAAGGATTGATTACAGCAACCAATAACTCTTTCTATGCACATGTGCATGTACCTCCTTAAAGTTCAGTGACTTACAAGAGACTAATTTAAATCTGAATGTTTAAACTCAATGCAGCAGTAGCTGAGGCTGGTATTAACATGTGATCTGTATCTGGATAATGACATCCAATCCATGGGTCTTGGCATTGGCATTTTCATTATCTCAATTGGATCTCAATGTGCAAATTAGGTAGGCAGGGCGGGGGGGGGGGGGGGGGGGGGGGCTTGTCAATAATCATGGCTTGTACCCAGTTCATAGTGAGCAGTGCCAAGAATGGACGGGATTCATTCCTAAATCACTTTTAGCGAGGGAAGACTTCTAGCTACTGCCACTGCTTCTAGCTTTGAGTGTGACCTTTCAACTAGCTGTGTTCTAATGACTGTGGTCACGCTGTATGGATTACATTTACACTTGTCTGAGATCTGACTACTGTACGAGCT
Organism: Scomber japonicus; assembly: GCF_027409825.1. Classification (NCBI taxonomy): domain Eukaryota; kingdom Metazoa; phylum Chordata; class Actinopteri; order Scombriformes; family Scombridae; genus Scomber; species Scomber japonicus. The sequence goes on from NC_070589.1 coordinate 8,603,829, forward strand.
TGACCACCTCCTAAATGAGATCGATATGATCGCATTCTGACCACAGTGTGCCCAGAGTGCATTTACACCATGCATTTTAATGATGTGTAAATAGACTCCCGAAATGCTTCATTCTCCAATTCCAATAATACAAATAACTAATTATACATACAGTTTGTAAAAGTCTCTAAACCACAATGATGACAGTTATTTTCTCCCATCATTTTCAGTCTGTGTGGTATTATTCCTCATGATAAGTATTCTAATTTCCTGTGTGAAATCAGTAGAGTACCCTTGTAAGATTGCCATGAAAAACTTTCAAGCAGCCTTTTAAACATTTTTTTTGGTCTTGTTTATATTAAAATTCACAACATTTGCATGTGTGGTGTGCATGTGCAGTGTGCATGGTCTCTAAGTTGCACCACTTGAACAACTCATTTTCTATGCAGACTGAAAAGCAGGATCAATAACGTACATCGTAAAAATTCATGGCTGGCCACACATGCACTCGCTAATATACTTGTATACGTACGTGTGAGGACCATCAACAGTATATCACATTATTCTGTACCCTAACCTTCACTTTAACCCAACCCCTCACCACTTAATTCTAACCTTAACCCTGAACATGATCCTAAAACTCAATCTAACATTAACCCCTCACTCTTAATTTAAAATCTTAAGTCCTGCATCTTAATTTAAGCGTGCAAAATAAACAGTAAACAGCGACAGATTGACCTGCTGTGCCAACACGTCCCCCGTGTGCTTGTCCATGAACGAGACGACTCATGAACGCCAACACACACATGCATGACTGAGTGAGACATCATAGAGGTCAATTACATGTCCTGCTGTCAAACATGAATCAACCGCCAGCGCTGATGATGAATCCTGACATCTTGTCATCTTGTCATCCACTTATACACACACACACACACACACTGTCAACCTCGATACACTTCTGTTGTGTGAAACAAACATAGGAAGAGTGTGTGTGTTTGTACATACACACACACATTCACGCACATACAGAGGCTCAGCTGTGTTAGTCAGGGTTGACTGTTCTGATGGCTGGCATGACAATGGAAAAGGAACACAGCTTGTAGCCATTTTACTCCTCTGAGATAAACTGTAATGTCTCGGCTACTGCAGTTACTGGCACCAGGACCCTCCCTCACTAGATTACACTCTTTCTTCCTCTCTCTTTCTTTCTCTTTATATTTTCCTCATTCATTCTTTTCCTCGTTCATTCTTTTTGTCTGTCTGTCTGTCTGTCTGTCCCTTTGTATTCTCTTTCTTTTTCCTCTCTACCTCTTTCTTTCTTTCTGGGTTTCTTTCTTTCTTGGTTTCTTTCTGTCTTTCTTTCTTGGTTTCTTGGTTTCTTTCTGTCTTTCTTTCTTTCTTATTTTCTTTCTGTTGTCCGTTCTTTCTTTCTTTCTGCTGTTTGTTCTTTCTTTCTTTCTCCTTGTATTTTCTTTCTGTTGTTCTCTATTTATTTTTTTCTTTCTCTCTTTCTTTCTTCTTCCACCCTTTCTCTCTCTCTCTGACTGGGTTTATTCTCTCTTTCTCTCTGTTGCTGCTTGTTTTTCAATGATGTATAGCAGGTGTAGCAGCAGTGTGGCTTTAGTTGGACCTTGGGGGATTTTAAAACTCTCCCTCTCTCTTTCTGTTTCTCCTTCACAAACACACACAAAATACACACACACACACACATATATACACACACATACATACACGCACACACCCACAGGACAGGTCTGTGGGGTGCTGTGTCTGTTTGCACAGCGGTGGAAGTAGCAGTGTTTGAGGTCTGCAGCTGGGATCAAACTGTGGCTTTATTGAATAATCCACTGACCCAGCCATCGATCTTTATATCTCTCCCTCTTCTTTTTTTTTCTCTTTCAGTCTTTGCTTCTCCTCCTCAGTGGGGCTGCGGTATCAGTCATCTTTCAGAAAGCAGCCCCGCCGATAGCGTTCTCTCTGTGTCACAATGATAAACTGCTTTCAACAAAACGGGCAGCAAAGAAAAAGTTTGGCCCACGATAATGTGAATTTATGGATCAATGACATCAAATGGTTTTTGAGCAGATGGAGTTCGCTAATTTAAAGATTTGAATTTTATCTGTTTGTGTGTGTGTGTCTCTCTGTGTGTGTGTGTGTGTGTGTGTGTGTGTGTGTGTGTGTGTGTGTGTGTCCATTCCAGGGACTTGGCAGTGATCGTGGCATCCATTGCGTACAACACCTGGTTCACCAAGCTGTACTGCAAAGACATGCGCATTGTAACTATCCTTCTTTTAAATCTTCCTCACTCATAAACCTTCAGCCAGATGTCGACTTCTCATCACTTTATTTGATCTTTTTATCTCTTTAAGTTTTCCTTTGCCAGTCTGTGTGTAATGAGAAGACTTTTATTTTATTGAAACTGCTCGTTTAAGTGCTCGTTTGCCCAACTTCAGTTCAAATATGTTCAAAGCTCTGGCATCAGCTCACATTTTCTTACTCTTAACTTAAAATAACATTTAATTTACACCAATGCATCGTCTACATAAGGCCAACCTTGAATATCAATTTAATCTCCTTTCTATACTCTATATATACTAAATAAAACATCAAGAATAGTCTATAAAAACAAGTTTGAAGACAGGACTTTAAAGAGTTTGTCCTCAGCATGGCTTTAAGCACCAATTTAAGATGATATGAAAATGATTGATGCTTAGCATTAAGTTAGATTAAGCAGCATCAGTCTGTGATTGAAGTGCATTAAATTATTTCACCTCAGTGATCATTAAAGTCCCTGTCATATTTTCTTGGAAATGGACAAAAGTTATGTTTACATTGATGGTTTCTAACCAAGAAACAAATATTTTTTTTTACAAATATGATTTTTGAGTCTTGCTTTGTTTGTTGCCATGTTCTTCTTCACTGCCTTTGCTGGAATATTGTCGTGCATCTTCGCACATGACCAACTGCTGATCAGCGTGTACACAATACAAACAAAAGAAAAGGGGCCAACTCATTAAAAAAACGTTGCTCCATAGTTACAGTATTCTAGTGGTAAAAAAAACTCCACACAAAATTGAGTACATTTCTATAATATTAGATGTTCATGGCTAAAAAGCAACACTCAAAGTTAAAATTCGGATTAAAAATATTCAGTTATTAATATTTATAATAATATAATACTGAAAAACATGAAAACGAACATAAAATTGTTGATTGGTGCATATGTGTGTATCACTTTTTTCTAACTCAGTCCCACCCAATTCAGACTAATGAAATGACCCCAACACAGAAATCTCTCATGTAAAATGGTAACAATTGTTTTAAATCTGGCAGCAAGTTTTGTGTTTACTGTATGTAGGGGCCCATCATTTATAGTGAGGAAACAACTGAGGATATATAGATTTTTAGGGATTTAAAAAAAAAAATCATGCTAAATACAAATGTGTGTTTCTTATTTTGAAACTTGATTTCAAAATCTAATCAAGTCTATGAAGTTATTAATGTTAATGCGCATAAGGTCAATTTCATGTGAACTTGAGGCCTCGTGTCACAAGCTTCACAAGTGTTCTTTTATTTGTCTCCAGGGGTCGGAGGTGGTGGATCAGGTCCTGCACACAGTCAGCAAGTCCAACAGTCTGGAGGAGCTCACTCTGGAGAATGCAGGACTTAAATCGTAGGTTTCCTCCTGCCTGACAATCATCTGCCACCTCACCTGTCACCTCTCTTTGTTTAATTCAATTTCCACTCCTTCTCTTCTCCTCACACCTTTGCCTCTCAAACGCTCCTCCGTCTCTCTGCTTTTGTCTGCTCTACTCCCCCTCCCATCCCCAGCATTTTCTCTCCCTCTCTCCTCTTCTCTTCTCCTATATGCCTCTGTCCTCTCCTCTCACTTCTATCTACCTCATCTCATCTCTCAATTCCTCCTCACCCTCCCACTCTCTCTCTGCTGTCTTGACCTTTCCAATTCTGTCTCCCCTCCTTTTTTTCACCCCCTCTCACCTCTCTTAACCTCCACTCTTTCATCATTAACCACGAAAGCTCCCTCTGCTCTGCCTGCGACAGGCTTATTGTTTCTCCGTTCAAACATTATTAAAATTTTAGGCTTCACCTAGCATGACTTTTCACCTTCTACGCATTCCTTATTTAGTATTAATTGAGATGAATTGGCTGTGTCAGGGCATAATCATTTACTTCAGCATAATGATGATGTTTCCAAGTTTTTACACTTTATTTTATTAAACCTATTCCAAAAGAGAGGGCAATTTGTATTAGAGGCTCTCTATAAGTGCTGCACCAACAGCTGACGGTGAAAAACTCTATGTGAGTGAGAGTGAATATACTTTCTGATATGTCATTTAAAATAATTGACACATTTTAAGAGGAACAAACTATAAACAAAATTGTGGCAAACATGCTAGCACACAGTTGTCTCTTTACACATCTAACGGAACAGCTTTAATTTGGAGCCATATTGTTGCTGGCCACCACACAAACATAAGTCTGGTATTCAAGCTATTTTTAACTTTTGGTCTCCAAGGACCCCTGACAACAACAACAAAAAAAATCTGTTTCTTTAGCTGCTTTATGCTCCACTGTGTTCATCAGCTCACCACTCACTTTTCATGTCTACCATTTTGGTGCAGAACAGTGAGAGTGAACCACCAAAGCTAGGTCTGTAAACGAAAAACCGTTAGCTAAGAGATCACAGTACACACTCAATAGATATGAGGGAAAATGCAAGAATATATAATATGACCTTCATATTAAGGCTGCGTATCTGATACTGACAGCAATAATATGTCTGGCTTTATGTCCAAATAGCAAAATTATACTTTATTTTTAGTCTCTAAAAGCTAAATTAATGAGCTAATTAGCGCCATTAGCAAAATTATCTTGTCAGAAGATAAGTACATGTATGCAAAGCTAACACTATGTCAGAAATGACTCCCTTTCATGATTCTCTATATAATATACAGTACCAGTCAAATATTTTACTCAATAGTGAGCAACAAATTGAAATTTCCAACACTTCAAAATCCTTTTGTTTCATACCTTTTAGCTGTAGAGTTGAACAATAGTCTTTTTTTTATAGCTATAAAATATAGAGCATTGCATTAGGGGATTGTTAGCTGAACGGAGTGTACATACTACTACTTTTCTTGTTCCACTGTGAAATTTTCGAAAGGTATCATATAAACTGTACAAAATACACTCCAATACAATGCCAGAGGGTAAATGTACTAGTAGAAGTATAGTAGGAAATACAGAGTGATTTCAGACACAGCCAAAGAATCTGGCCAAGCATTTAATGACAACTTTCACTACCTGACAGTTCTGATACTGTGCTACAGTCACATATCTGTGGTTATATGCAAAAAGTATAGTTTATAAATTTAATTTGGAGCCCTGATAATACTGGGATTTAAAGGGGCAATACTTCTCTTTAGCAGGCTGTTTGGCATTTGTGTAAATATGGAACTTGGTGCATTTAGGCAACTTAGGGTAATCTTTCCAAGAGATTTACTGATTTCTCATACTCAAGTTGCTCATTCAATTTCACTCTAAAAACACCCATTTTCATTTTTTTTTCTCTCCAGGGATTTTCCGCAGAAAATGGCGTCGGCACTGTCAGAGAACCCGGCGTCCGTGATTCACTCCCTCAACCTGGCTCACAACACGTTAGACAACCAAGGTACTAGTCTGTACTCAGTGAACTCTTTCTCCCTCCTACTGCTGGCTCTCTCAGGGCTCCTCTGATTGTTCTTTTGCTTTTACTTCGCCGCGGCTTTTGTTTGCTCTCAGAGAATTCAGAATCAATCTCTGTCCTCTCAGAACCCTTATTTTCTGTTTCTCTTTGTTTTTACTATTTTTTTTCTCTGTCATCTATCTTTCATGCTGTATCTATGAGTGGTCTGTCTCTTTAGAGAAATACTTCTATTTTTTTTGTCTCGCCCACAACTCGCTAGACAAAGTGAACTTATTTTATTTACACACACACACACACACACACACACACACACACACACACACACACACACACACACACACACAGGGTTTCCAGGGTGCATGCTTGCATGTCAGTATCACTCATTAGCTACTTTTGTTCTTGCAGTTGACATGTCACCCCATAAATTCAATAGATTATTTGTACTACACTAGCAACGCTCCATTTACTTGTGAGTGTGTGTTTTATGTGTGTATAAACAGTGTGTGGACTTACTTTACTGTGATTACAACCACAAAAGTGATGCAGCTTTAAGTACCATCTCAATAATATACGTAATCATAGTAAAGAATGACCTTCAGTCAGTGCTGGGCCTATTGTGTTTTTTTGTTGTTGTTGTTGTTGTTGTGTACATGCAGATTAATAAAAACTGAGAAAGAAGATGCAGTAACCATGAAAAAAGGTTTTAGAATGACATCACAATAGATTTTTAATAAAGCACAGCCTTTTGTTATATTAGCATTGCTGCAATGTGTTTTAATAAGATTGCTGAGCTGAAACTGTGAGTTATGTAATCTGGCTTGGCATATGGTATTCATATGGGTTTGTGTCTGCACTGGGAATGTGGGAGAAACTGTAAAATACAGTATGTGTGTATTGTTTGTGGGTATGATTTATATATTGTATGTGTATGTTTTGGACGGGATTTATAGAGAGAGGTTGCATATTAGCTTGATATCAAGTGGCAAAGCTGTGTGTGGGCTGACTTGACAGTCTTACTCATAACTCCTCAATAGTGTAGGCCTTTGTGTGTTTGTGTGTTTTTTTTAATTAAGTGAAGCTATTTTTGTCTTCCCCTCCATGTTTCTTTTTCCTCTTCTCTCTCTGTTTAATCTCTTCTTATGATTATCTCTCCCCTCTCTCTTTGTCTCCTCTTCTCTCCTTATACCAGGAGTGTCCAACCTGATTCAACAAGTGTGTCGCCTCAACAAAGGCCTTCGCCTCCTCAATCTCTCCAAGACTTCCCTGTCCTCTAAGGGTAGGAGTACTCCTCTGACACACAGCAACCCCTAGTGGCTGTCACTGCACACAAACACATAAATGTGAATGAATGCCCAATTAAGTTTTAGATTGGGTATAATCATCAAGGACATTTCAGCAGAGTGTATGCTTTTAACCCCAGCTCCTCTGTTAAAGAGCAGTCTCTTTAACCATAAGGCCACCCTGCTAGCCCCAAATGAAGATTTATTGTGGCTGGAACTTACACAGATAAACAGACCCATGCTGGTAATGTATGATCCATCTACCAAATGATAATCAGGTCAGAATCATAAGCAGTTGATCTGTTTTTCCCCCTAAAATCCTACATAGGCATTAGTGCAGTGTCCTAGTTCTATTGCTTTTATCCCAGACAATAAAACCATCCGCTAGTATTACAGCAGACTCTAAAGGATAATATTGATACAGACATAAATCCATACATTTATAGCTTAATCTTGATAGCATATTTGCTCATTATAGCTTATTTCATAGCATCTTTGATCTTCCATGGCATTTATGGTAGACGTTTATCTGATTTAGCTGATGTTATGATTTATTTATTACTGAGTTGCAAGAGAAGTGTGCTGCCTGACAAAGGCAAAACACAGTAACTAAGTATTTTAGATACATAAAATCACGTAAAGATGTTTAGGTCATGCCTTAACTACAAAATAAAGCTAATAACTAAGTGTTCCACTTAGCCATTGCCTCTCTAATATAGCCAAAGATAATTTTTCACAATATAGACAGTAAAGCTCCTAAATAGCTTAAATCCAAGCCAAGTTGCAGTATCACCCTGGACTCATCAAGCTACTATTGGACTTACTACAAAAGCTAAAGCAAGAGAACTCTGTCAAGTGAAATCTAGCTGATGAGATAGATACAGCTACCGTTAGCTAAACCTAAAACTACATTTATTTGATTGAGTTTAGCCCCTGAAAAATATTCACTTCATTGAACTAATGTGGTAATTTAATTTCTCCATATCTAAGGTACAAGAGAATATATATGAATCCAATGATAGAAAAACAATACAGCTAAATTCCTGCTAAACTAACTAGCATAACAGAGTAGCAGTAAATGCTATATGACTGTAATGGAATCCATGTGATTGGCAGGTAAGTTTAAGCTACCTTAAAATTGTACTAAACTGTAAAATTCCGATAGAAACATGATAGTAGCCAGGCAGACAGACAAATAGCATAACAGAGATTAATTTAAATACTATGGACTTTACTACAAATAATCAAAATAGTTTATTGTCTTGAAGGGGACATTTTATGTTTTTCTTTGGGTGCTTTCACACCACTAGTTCAATTATTTGATCCGCACCAGGCAGTAAAATTGTTACTATGTAGCGTACCGGCTGTGGTGTGGTCCGCGTTCACACCTGCAAATGAATCAAGATTGGCCCGATTGACGTTCCCTCATCTTCACGTAGGAAGGCATTTAGTGCAGAATCAAGCGGACCGAGACCACCTCTTTTTGGAGGTCTCGGGCCAACTGCTGTTGGTGTGAAAGCGCCCTTTATTTTCTCATATATATATATTGTTTCAATGTCAGATGTTCATATTAAATGTGGCAAAGTGTCAGCATGTGTAGAAGCAATCCCTGTGAGCAAAAAGCACAGGCTTGAGTCTACTCTAAACGCTTGGTTTAACTTTTTTTTTCAGCTCTATGTCATTATATGGTCATGTAATCCAAGCGTAGTGTGCAAGTTCACTGCTCCGTTCCACTAACATTATGGCATTTTTTTCATTGTTTTGGGGGTAATCATGCCAAGCCGTGACTCAAGTTGAGTTGGCAGGCTGTGTAAGTGTTTTTCCATTGCACAGCACAGCAAAGTGAAATAAGTTGTTTACCAGTTAGAGGCTGGTCATCTGCAGCTTTTAGTCAAACATCATCATCACTATGGCTGTTTCTGCTTGTACTATTCCTCCCTGCATTATTTCTAATTGATCCACTCAACAGACACAAATATCTCCAGATGTTGTTGTGTCATCTGGTTCTCTGTGCCGCTAATGAAGCACTGCTAATTCGATGAGGAACAAGTCCCTTGTTTAGTCATTAAAATGACTATGAATATGAAGCAATAAAGCAGGAAATGTTGGGTTTGCATCAGTAGTAACTTAACGCAACTCTGATATGACTGCTTTCAGAAAGCCGATCAACCAAAACAGAGTGGACTCATCAGAAGGGGTGCCATAAAGAGACAGGAGCTGAGGCTAGCTGTGATAAAAGGAGATTTTTTTGTGAATCATGCAAAGCTACTCTACTGGTTTCTCAAAATAAAAATAGCTGGAAATGAGCATAATATCTCCCCTTTTAAACTTGAACAAAAAGTTGAAAACCTTCTGTTTGAACAACAACTGCATTTTTCCTAAGGCAGAGTGCAATAGTCATTCTTTTTAGCTATCATGTTGGTTATGTAATACTTTTGTGTGCAACTATAACTAGGCTAAAACAGCATAAAATGAAATGAGTACATCCTTTCTATTACTCTTTGCTGGTCAGCTTGAACACCTTGAAGTCTCCCATGTGTTTTTCTTCTTGTCCCTATTGTTGGTGAAGTTTGAACTTCACAATGCAGAATGATGAATGTGGAGAGTTTGACACCAGAAGGTTGTTTACACATTCATCTGCTCAATGGGGAAAGTTTCTTTGTTCTCATTGAAAATCCGATATTCTGTGGTGGACCTGCAAGCATGATTTGTGACATCACAACTAGTCTTGAAGGCCAAGTGTGATGTGGAAACTTAAAACCTCCAGTGCACAAACACTGAGAATTGACTTCACAGTGTGTTCAGCAGGAAAACTTTTAAAATGAAATATATTTACATATTCATAGATTCTGGGATTTTTAATGAGAGAGAAGGAGTAGATGTCATTTCAGGGATTTTAATGTGGTAATTATGTATATTTTTCCAGAGGAAAAAACACATCAGGCATACATTATTGTTCCAAGCAGAGTATTTACACCTATATACACCTTAATACCTGTGTGGAGATATTTAACAGTTAAACACTCTCTGCTTCGTCTCTGCAGTTACTAGTCTCTTTTTTTGCAGGGAAGTATGGATGAAGGAGCGTTCTATATAATAACAACGCTGAAACCTGAGTGTAATACATATGCTACAGATAACAGCCCCATATCCTGTTAGTGTATGTTATTAATGGGAGACCACACTACTGTAGGTGCGATTTTAAAAGGCAGTGGGTTGACACAGTGATTCTGGGGGAATGCAGTGATGTGGTGCTGACCTTGAATGGTGGGTGTTGGTATGACTTTGCAGGGGCTGAGCATTTTTTGTTGAATATTTATAGATCTTTCTCCCTCTCCCCACCCTCCTCACTGTCTCTGAAACACCTACACACATGCTCAAACAAGCACACACACACACACAGTAGACACACACACACACACACATACATGCACACACCTATGCATTGTCTTGTAGAACTTAATCAGACATGCAAATAGGCAGATATGTCACGCATGCCCCGATACCTTTGCTCCCACACACGCTTGACAATTTCACACCAACCGGATGGTTTCCAAAAGTCCCCACTTCCAGCAGAATTAAGCAGCTGATAGATAGATGGAGGGGGGGATTAGACACCCTGTCCCCTCTTCCCCTCATTTCCCTCCTAATCGCTGCAAATTAGGGATGAAGAGCTTAGCGCTTTGCCAGCTCCAGAGCAGCACATGCAGTAGCTGGCTTCATCCCAATGCTACAGAAGAGAAGAAACACTCATCCTGCAACTGCTGGTTGTAATCGATGATATAGTGAATAGCACACAGAGTAACTATGGTTGCAGACTTTTTTTTAATGTATCCCTGCTTCTAGATATTTCTCCTGTGTTATTGTCTCTATATTTAATCCTCAGCTTGCCATAGTATGCTTTGCTGTGCTTTGCATCAGTGTGGCAGGGTGAGGATTTTAATAAGAGGTCCCATCGGGCTGTCAAGAGTAATTGTGTAGTGATCTGATTTTAAAAGAATGATTTCCTTTTGTTTTGCTTTCAGGGTGATGCTAGGATAGTGAAAAAGTTGGTTGGCTTCATCTAAAAAGCTCTTTCTATATCAGCTCACCAGTCTCGGGCCAATTATTTTTTGCCACTGAGCTGTCTTACACTCTTCCAATATGTAGTTTTGTATTCATTACTTGCAAATGAGTCACGTCCAAAGCATGAAATTGGCCTATTGGAGAAAAAATAGGATAATTATAGGATGATTAAACACTCAAGGATGCATATAACTTGTTTACTCAAGTCCTTCTTCCCCTCCTCTTCCCCTCTCTCTAGGTGTGGTTTCTCTATCCCAGGCGTTATGTTCAAGTGACGACTACTCCAATTCTCTACTGCATCTGGACCTCAGTAAAAACCCTGGGGTTCTGTCTGGAGAGGATGCCACAGTGAGACACACACACACACACACACACACACACATACATAGACATATTTAGCAACTTATTTATTGCCATATAAACTGACACCCTTCTTCCTCCTGTGCAGAACCTGTACCTGTTCCTCGCCCAGCCCAACTGCCTGGTCCATTTGGACCTATCTGGAACAGACTGTACAGTGGACTCGGTTTGTACTCACTATCTGTTACAGTCACTTTCCAGCCATCGCTGTCTGATCTCATCTCTAGAACGGGAATCAGGCCAAGAAACAGAAAGGGAAAGCGCCCTGAATACGAATCACCTGCCACACAAAAACAATGTTACCTCAGTTGACTCAGTGTTAGAGCCACTCTGTGCATAATGCATTGAGTGATGGTAAAAGCTCTTATAGTAGAAGGCTCTACAGTAGAGATATATACCCACTTATGAATTATACAAATGACATATTGTACGAAAAGGATACAGGAGCCTTTTGTTGCATGCTTTTGTTCACATCTTTGTCACTTCAGAGGAATGACTTTGTGTTGTTGCTGCGTCTAAATTTAGCACGTCTGCCACTGTGACGAAAACGCCGTCTTGCCACATTTGCAGATGCACGAACAGCTGAAAGGATGGCAGAGCTGATAGAGTTCAGTGACCACGTTTAAGTGTCTGCCCCTGCTGGTGACTGCTGGGATAACAGCACGGATGTCTGGTTATGGTTTAAAATGGGAGAGCAAACATGAAGAGATGCACATTACTAGTGGAGGGGTCTAGAAAAGGAGGGACAGAAAGTCATTTAAAACACATTTCCTGCATTTCTACACCACATAACCTCTTAAGTCGAGAAATAGCTACAGTACTTGCACTAGTTTAGATTAGTGAAATTGAGGGTGAAATTATATGTATAAAACATGTGGTCGAATATGGTAATAGGTTGCAGGGTAGGCCATTTTAAAGGTCAAACAAGAATAAACATTTATATAAATGCAGCAGCCTTAGAACACACCACCATATGATTTGTATAATTAAAGCTGTCGGTGTCAAACCTGAGGGTTGATATTCTCAATACTCATTAGACCAACTGAATATGCTGCTCTGTCTGGTACGTCTGTGTCCTGTCTTATCAGTTATGAATTAGTTTTTCGTTGCATGAGAAAATGGATGAGTGGTATGAGAGTGTTAGTGAAAAGTGTCAATTGGCAAAACCAACAGCCACATTACACTTTAAAAGAGCCGACTCTAAATCGCCCCCTTAATGAATGTTCATTCTCCACAACTGAATCCTGTCTGATCAGTGAGCTAATGTTAGACAATGTTCGCTGATGTTGACTCATGAATCCTTCCAGCATTTTGGCAGCAGGACAATCTTACTTGTAGCTCATTTAAAGTTTAGTGGCATGTTTCTCACTTTTGTAAATAGGCTCATGTATGGATTGACAGACTGTGATGGAGCTAAAGCTAAAGGGTGCTCCAATAATGTCTGCTTTTATTTTTATTACTTGGTTTTCTCAGTTGCAGAAAATAGTGTAACGATCATTGATATATGCTGATTAAATATAATCTAATAAATGTATTTTAAAATAGACAAAAGTGGAGTAGTAAAACCATAACTTTGCTACCCCTAAATAAATCATGGGGACACATTTGCTCCACTTGCTGCACTGCTCAGGTGTCTATGGACAGCAGCTCTGATATTTTTTCACAAGACTCAGTGCTGAAAGTTACAACTGCACTTAAGATGTTTTGAGTGTCTTGTCATCTTTCAGTGGATGTAGAGGTTTGTAAAGAAGAGAAAAAAAAGAAGTGCTGGCTGAGTAGGAGGCCGTATTTCTAGTTTATGTCCAGTCTTTACTGCTTTGTCTGTGCCGTACTGCTTCTGACAGGAAAATGCGCTGTAGGGACATGCCTGGCTGTTTTTATTGTTTCCCTCCATCACTGGAAGGTCAGAGGTCAGTGCCAGCTACAGATTTACAGAGCTCTGTGTGTACACTGTGACACTTTGGCAGGGCTTACATGGGGGTGGTGTCTGATATGGTGGTGTCTCTCTCTCTTCTTTTTTACTCCATGTATCTTAAAGCTACAGTGACGGCTTACATTGCATATTTAGCTGATTATTTTAAGCTTATAAAACATGATGCGGTGGAAGTTTGTTTCCTTCTATAAAAAGTGAAACAGTCTGCTAGTGTATTTGGAATATTTCTATGGATAGCAACTTTTTGAAGAATGTTTCCAAACTTATGTTTCCCTAATTCGAGTGCTGCAATCTGCAGACATTAATTTCCAGAACATATTTAAAACAAAATACTGAAAATGTAAATGTATCTGATAAACAGCTGCTGTGAGCATAAACCTTAGTGGCTAATGAGTTTCCTGTAACAGCTTCACAATAAAAGCCACCTCATGTAACACTGGATTTCATACATGGAAAGACTTTTGTGAATCCCTTACTTGAGTTAAAAAAAAAAAAGCCAGACCAAAAGTAGTATTAAATTTATTTCATGAAAGTGGAATTTTAATTTATTGTGTAACTTTAAACTGCTCAATATATTATAAAATAGTTGAAATCATCTCCATCTACAACAACTACAGCAAAAATGCTACTCACACATACTTTAAGTACATTTTGCTTATAATACTTTTACATGTAAATTTGAGTATTTTTACATTGTTGTATTACTGCATACAGTCAGGGGCCACTTTATTAGATACACCAATGTAACATAATTCAATCCAATACAACAGCTCTGCTATAAATTCTACATTTATGAAGCTTATTGTATTTTCAGTTTTTTGTTGACGTTGTGAAGAAGGTGATATGTTTATTACTGAAGTCATAGTGAGTGATAGTGGTGTATTAGGGTGCAATATAGTAAATGTCAATAATAAACATAAATTAGAATTATCACTTTTTTGACAATGTTAACAAAAATGGAAAATGTATAAACTTCAAAAAAAGTAGAATTTATAGCAGAGCTGTTGTATTGGATTGTGTTAGATTACACAGGTGTAGCTAATGAAGTGGCCATTGAGTGCATATTTGAATAAAGGATATGAATACTGGTTCTCTAATACCAAAACTCTTTTCACTTCACTGTGATGCGTTTGCTTTTTGTCCTTGCTGCGCTTCACTTCACTCAAATGATTTTAAGCACCTATGAGAACACAGAGCTTGTCTAGCAGGTGTCCGTTTGGCAGAGGAAACCCTGTGAAACTAATCCTCTTCCCTCCCTGTTAATGTGGGCCATCAATTTTGTATTGAATGATGTGCTCGAATTCATTGAAGTCGTTGCATCTATTCTGCTTCAGTTGCAAATTCTCCAAACTTTGTCTCTTCTTATTTCTTTTTAAACCCTCCTTGAGACTAAAGGAGTGTGAAAACCGCTTCATGTCCTGTTTTCTTAATTGACATCTATCCTTTTTTGAAAGGCAACTGTCTGAGGAAGAATTTGTCTTTTTTAGTGTTGGCCTACTGGATTGAATTATTAATCAGTTCCTGTTTTAATCTGCGGTGACGTACTGACGACGGTCGATTAGTCAATGTACGTGATGGATGGCGCTGCCAGGGAAAAATGGATTTGTGAGATAGTTTAACCTCGTGCGAGTGATGAGATGCTACTTAAAGTCTAACAAGAAACTGAGATTTGATGTCGTTCAGATTTGCCTGGAGCTCCCTCCTGTCTAACAAACACACATATATCATCTTCATTTCTACATTAAATGGGTCACGATTTAGTGTGCATTCATTTATTTTATCTTTTTTTTTTTTTTTTCTGATCCCAGTGAGTGATATCTTCACAAGATGAGAGAGACTGATTTTGATATGCAGTTTGATGGATGGAAGATTAATTATTGCAGCATGATTTTACTTTGGTAATCCAGGCTGGGGAACTGTGGGTGACACAGCGTACTTTATTTTCAACACAAGTTTTTTAGTGGTTCTTTCCCAGTTTTGAATGTGAAACTTGACATTTGATGAATATTTAATAGAGCAAATTGAAGAACAGTAAGTAATTCTCTTTTTTTTTCCTGGTATGGGTTCAGCTTGACTTTGATTCACTGCAATACAATTACTCTCCTTATTGCCCATTTGGTCTTGCTATCGGGAAATAGTAGACTTCTCTGGCAGATGAGTGCTTTCAGTACACACATAAAGACTGGTTGAAACACTGTCTATTATGTATTATTGAGCTGCTGGAGAAAAGGGGCATTAGCCCTTAAATGGGCAAGAGTATATACTAATGATAAAAAATAGGTCACTGTTCTTTTCCAACTATTAGAGTGTAGACGTTTATAATTTTCCTCAAAGTGTGACTTTACATTTCACTTTACAATGTATATATTGACATTGACATAGAGAACATAGAGCTGGATCTTTGCTACAAATGTAATTAACATGTACAATCACTAACTAAATTGTATATGGCTTTGAATATTGGGAACACTCTAAGATAAGTCAACATCTCTTTGGCATTTTTAGGTATGGAAAGCAGTTCTGTGATGTAACTATGCGTGTATACATTTACTTCTGATGGAGGCCTGTTTACTTAAATGAACCCTGCATTGACCGGTCTCTGAGCTGCATACAGATGCACTATAAAACATTTAAAGATGGTTTAACTTAAAAAGTTCCCCTACTGCCAATACACTTTAACTCAATTTGAGTAATTAGTTTAAGGTCATTAATTGTGAAAATCTGAAACTGGCAGAATGAAGTTCACTGAGCATGAATAAGAAATTTCAGTAAATTGAAGTTAAGTTCCATCTACAACTGTTTAGTCATATTTATGTCACAGTCAATTTTGCTTTCCAGTTGTGTCTATACAATATGAAGAGTAATTACAGTAACATTTCCTATGGCACTCTTGTCACTAGTGCATTATAGACATACCTATAATGTGTTGTAATCTGTTTACAGCATGTATAATTATTGTTATAAATGCTCGTAAATATGTATAAAGCTGTATAACTAATAATAGCACAGTAAAACATTTCATAATGACATAAGGTCAAGTATATAAATTCTACAGTACATATTGAAGTTTTTTTAAGGAGTCACTTTTGTCGATTCACTACATTAGTGAGATGTCCACCAATCAGTTGTGTCAAATTGCAGTAATATATACCGCTACAAGAGAAATAGTTTTCTTTTTTTAGTTATTGATCATTTGAGTCAATTTAGTTGAGTTTTTAAACATTACACCAGTCAAATGTGAATATCCATCATTCAGCTGTTCATCATTAAAAAGCTGAGTCAAATCAGAGTACTCAGTTCATGGTCTGTTATGACCCGTTGAACAAACACATTAATTTTACAATGTTTTGTGTTAGATAGATTGACCACACCAGCATAGATTGACCACTAAATGACCACAGTACAACAGGCCTGTACTGTATTATATCTGCCTATACCTGAGGAATTTCATTACCTCACTTATAGTACAATATGACCACTAAGAGTAACTTAGAATTACACTATAATGCATTATTATACATTATAATATTATTATAATATACAAAAACTATGAGAATTATACTTCACTATGATCTTTGAAAAAAAATGTCAGTCACCAGCAACTATAAAGTATTATGATACTTGACCATTTTATGAGAAATCATTATTATCAAAATGTGTTATATTTATAAGTGCTTATAACTATAATTATACAGTGCTATAAGCGGATTATAAGGCATAAGTATGTTTCATAGGTGGTGTCATAGAAAGTGTTGCTGTATATGCCTTCACTTTGTACCAGAGCCTGTACGGTAGCAACATAAGGCTGCTCCCACTTACTTCTTTTAATTAGTGTACAGAGGTAGAGCAAAAACATGAATTCATTGTGGTTTGCACTGTTTTCATTATAATCAGAAAAGAATCCGAAAGAAACAATGAATTAACTTGGCATGTTTTCAAAGTCAGGCAGCAAGTTTCCATCATATTTTTATCCGATTAAAAAGAAGAAGAGTCTCTGCAGAGATTTCACTCTCAATCGCTGCATTCCGGAAAGTCTGTCACTCTGTTTTTTTCTTAAGAAAGTGAAACTTAGTTCCTCGGGGAGACAGACATGTTGAATTCAGAACCTATTTATGCAGCAGATACTAGAGTGTGGGCACATGACTACAGTACTCAAGGCAAATCCCGTTGCTGTCAGTGAGGAGTGTAACTTACAGCTTTTACCAAGTGTCTGTATCTCTGAGGACACACAAAACATTTAGGGGTGTGTGTGTGTGCCTTGCTCAATAATGTAGCATCTTCCTCAGGACTGCTAGAAAACATGAAGTGAGAGAGTGATAGTCCCTGTATATTTGTTTGCCTTGACTCAATTTTCCTTGGCAGTCACATACTGTACAATAGATAGTGAATCCAATTGAGTGTGGTTGTGTAAACATAATGACAGATCTTGTATTATCCTACACACAACCCAGTGCCCCCCCAAAAAAGGGATAAAATCAATTTTAAAACAAATTGCAAAGACAGCTTTAGCCTCATTTGACCGGCAGTAACATCTCATCTCATTATGTCCAGCTTCATTCCCCTCTATGAAATTCAGTTTTCTAATGCCTTAATGCCAGCATGATACATTAACAGATGTTTTTATCATAGAGGCTTTAGCCAAGGAAAAAAAAAAAAAGTAGCATGATGTCACTTCACATTGCATTCGTGTCAACTGTACACTCTAAGCATTCATGCTGCATTCAGGGGCCAAAATAAATGTTACACAACGCAGTTCCATTCGCTGTAGTGAGCATAACATAAACCCATTTATCTCTCTGTCTCTCTGCCAGTTGTTCGGGGCCTTGCTGCGAGGCTGCTGCGCTGACCTCTCCTACCTGAACTTGTCCAAGAACTCCTTCTCCCACAGGTGGGTGTTTACCTTTGCCCTATTAAGCCCCCCCCTCCACCACCCCCCACACACCTCCTTCAAACCACACAAACACATCTTTTCTTTTCTTTTTTCTTCTGACTCAGCCAAACAGCTCTGGAGAATTTCCAGTCAGGAGTCATGGAGCAGAGCGAGCATCATCATTTATTTTTTCCGCTGTACATTAGTGTTTCGCCTCGGACCTCACTGAGCAAATTAGCGTGCGCGCTGGGCTCGCCCCGCCTCCGCTTGTTCTGCGTGTGTGTGTGTGTGTGTGTGTGTGTGTGTGTGTGTGTGTGTGTGTAGAATCTATTTCCATCTTCAACGTACACATGTCTCTGTTTGCTTACAAGTTTTCTATCTATCAAGTGCTTGTATACATGCCTGCAAGTCTTTTACTTAATGTGTGTGCGTGCGTATGTGTGTGTGTGTGTGTGTGTGTGTGTGTGTGTTAGAATATGTGTGTGTGTGTGTGTGCGCGTGCTTGCACGTGTTTACCTAGCTAGCAGGCACAAGCAGCTCTAGCTCTCATCATTTCATGTCCCCCAGGAGCCCAAGAGCTTCCCTGCTCAGTTGGTGAAAAATGAGACTAATTTTAGACGGGAATTATTGTTCCAAATCCCCCAGGCTCCCACGCTTGCATTTTTTTCCCTCTCTTTTCTCTCTGTCTGTATCTTAGTATCTACTGTATCTCTCAATCTATCCATCTTTTTACTTTTTTGTTTTGTATCAAATCTAGCTGCACCTCCCTCCTCTCTCTTCCTCCTTCTTTTTCTGATGTGAATTCTGGCTCTTGGACGTATAACTCTACCTGCCTTCTAATAAGAGGATTGAAATTCCCAGTAGCTCCCTCTCACCCCTCCTTCCTTTTTACTGGTGACACCCATGCTCCATCCATCTCATCTGTCTGCTTTTTTTATTTTTTTTTATCTTCCCTCCCTCACTTAATTCCTCCCTCTCCTGCCTCCTCGCTCATCCTCTTTACTCCCTTCATTCTCTACTTATATGCACTCCGCTTTTCATCACTCCTCCTCCCTCAACACATCCTTCACCTTCCCTCTCTTCCCCATCACCTTTCCTCACCCCCACCCCTCCACCTAACGCTCATAGTTCATCCCACCTCCTGCCAGCTGTGCTGTGTGGTCCTCCGCTATTAAATGCACAGTGGCTCAGCGCCGCCGGTCAGACCGCAGCGGTTGTCGCGGCGACAACTCAGAGCCACAAAGCTGAACCGAGCTGATAAGAACCACCCGGCTGCCACTCATGAATATGAAACGGGAGGCCTCAGACCCCCTTCTTCACCCTTCACGCATAAGCACCGTAGTGACACGCACGCACACCCCTAGATGTGACACTTTCTGTGAAACAATGACAACACACACACACACATACACGCTAACAAGTTGCTGATACAGCTCTCTGGAGGGTGTTTTGGGAGGGAGACAGTGACACTGTGTCTGCTTATGCGACAGGAGCCATTCTGTATCTGCAGAGTCTTGACAGGCTGTATGCTAATCATTACAAATGGGTCAAAGAAGAGCTGGCGTTCCACACACTGTGAAGTTATCACAATAGCAGTGACTTGTAATACAGCTTGCCTGCTTTTCCCTCACCACTATCTTAAGGTCCTCATCTTCTTTTTTTCTCCCCCCCTCCCGCCATCACTCTCACCATTTGTGACCTTTTCCTTTCATTACCCTTCCTAACTTGATTTCACGACACTTTTTCTCGCCCTCTTATCTCACATTTACTTTTTATTCCCTTCCTCTTCCGACTAAGCTAACATGGTTTTATGTGTGTAGGGTGAATATTGCAGCAGTTTGAAATGTATGTGACTCGGTCAACCGCGTATTCGCCTAATTACTGGGCAAAATTAATGTTGTGCAAGGAATAGAGTGAGTGTGAGAGATTAGTGTGTGTATGCAGGACTTGAAATGAGAATCCGCCAAATGAAAAATAAATTAAAAATAGATTTGTGACAGGTAATTTTGTTAAAGTTTCAAAGAAAAACATACATCCCATTTTGGTTGAGCGCCTAGTTAAATTCTACTTTAACAGTGCAATCATAGCAATCAGTGTGAAGCGCCGGGTCCTGCACAGGAAAATTGTACTTGCACAGAAGAGTTCAGTGAAGCGGAACAGGAATTGGAGAGGTGTAGCGATTGGTTATTATATTCCCAGCCAGTCACATTACAGCTCCCATACCTATTAAACAGCTGTGCCAAACACATGGGCACATGACAAAATGGGCTTAGCTGACCGGCGATGAGAGTGCAGAGCAGCTTTTCAGTTATGACGTCCCACAGGCTGCTGCTGATGTGTCCTTTTTAGGCTGAATTTGCAATAATGGAGATACTTCTCAGATCAGGTTTTTTTTTTTTCCTCCAATGTGCAATGATGTGTCTCTCCATATTGAATGAAAGACACTGCTTCACGCAACCGTATCTGCAGTTAATGGATTTTACAGCAATAGAAAGGGGGAAAAAAAGATGTAAAACTACAAAATGAGGAAGTATTTGAAACAGTTTAAAACTGTCTTGGCAAAGGCGTTGAAGTGTCAGTTAAAGTTGAAACACTGAGCTTAGTTTAAGTGTCATGGGGAGTTTAAATGCAAGTTAAGTGTCGGTTGACGTTGAGGGGCTGAAGCAGGTTTGATTTTCAGCAGAATTTGAGGCGTCTTTGAAACTACTGAGGTCAGCTGAAGAGGAAGTCCTGAAAGCAAATGAGGAGTTTGAAATAGCAGGATTTAAAGTAGTAAAGGTCACAGTGTCAGTGATGTAGCATATGCAGCATCCTCACAGACAGAAACAGACTGTGGATTAAACAGACAATATTTAACATGTCAATTAGTGAACTTTACTTTGTCAGACTGCCTGCAGCTTTATATTTAACCCTTATATACTGTTCATGTTCAGCTATTTCAAAGTATCCCCCCATAACTATAAATCATTTCTGAACCACAAATCATTCATGAATACCTCATCAGTCATTAATAAATTGGTGATTAATCCTTTAATGAAGCTTTCAGAGAGCAGAGAGAGCTTATTCATTAGTTTTTAGGCTTTTTGTTGATGGAGACATTTTTTTTTAAACATTTACAGTCCCACTATATAATGGTCCAACATTATATAACACTGGAGAACATAACACTTTCAATAAATGATGGTGATGATGAATGGTAAAAAAAGGGTATTTTTGAATGGTAATCTTTGAATTTCATTGAATAAATAATAGCCGAACACTCAACCAAAATGTCTATCAACTGCACAAATGTTTTTAGAAAGTTGAAATATTTCTATTTCTGTTTAATTTGGGGTCACCTTAGTAACACATCAGATTTCAGCCTAAAATGACATTTTTAAGGTGTTTTTTTCCTTCTCTCAAATGTAAAAATGGGTTAAATTAGACCCTGAACACGATGTAATGGTTAATATTGAGATATGAGAGAGTGGTATCAATCTTCTCTTCTGACTCTCAATGAGAAAGTGAAAAACTATCCAGAAGAACTATTCCTATAATGGTTTACTTTAAAGATACTCAGTGTGAAATCTGATGACTAATGCGGCTGGTGAGCTGCAATATAGTTTCGAACCGTGTGTGTGTGTGTGTGTGTGTGTGTGTGTGTGTGTCTGTGTGTGTTTCTATATGTGTGTGGGTCTGTGCCCCTGTGTATAAAATGCCTCATTACTGAAAACAATAGTCAGAATGAGGGAGGAAAAAATAGAGCAAAAAAAAAGCCCTCTTTTCTGCACAAGTCAACAACATATTAGCTGCCTAAACAGAGGTAGCAGGTAATCTTTTCCCAGAAAAAACAAAACCTCATCATCCAGGAAGATAAATTCATCTTCCATCTATCTCTCTATTCTCCTCTTACTCTCTCTCTCTCTCCCTTGCTTCTCATCAGTCTCTCCTGCTGTCTCCAGACGTCCTCCCCATCCTCCCCCCGTGGTGAATTATTTGTGCACTGGAGGCAAAAATGGCAGATTGGCTGCTTTGACAAGCTCTAAACACAGATCTGAACCGGTGCACTACATCAATCCTGTGAATGCCGGGGAATAGTTCCCTTATGTGTTCTGACTCAGCGTGATGTTGAACATACACACCGACATACTTTCTATCTGCGATCTGTCCTTCCTCTGATGACAGGCTAATGTGCTGTAGATACAGAGCAGATGGCTGGATAATTGGTCATTGATACCTTTTAAATTGGAGGCAGTATTTAATGCCAAGCTCACCTTTTTCTCATTGTCTGGTTGATATAATACTGACCCAAATGTCACAACCAGCATCTGTCTGCTTGAGCCTTTTTCTGTCTCTTTCTCTCGCCTCGCTCCCATTGTTTTGTTCCCTCTCTGTCACTTCCCTTCTCATCTGCTGCAAACTTTTTTTTTTTTTGTTACACTCTATCAGTGTCGCATCCTTCTGTCATCCCCTCTCTCGTCTCAATCTGTCTCCTATCTGCTCTCGTCGTTCTTTCACCTCCTTTCATTTTTTTGTCGAACTGCCTGATTGTGATCCATCTTTAATGCTGGCTGTCCTGCTCTTCCTTCTTCACCCCCCCCCCCTTTTTTTTCGCATTTCTAACACTTTCATGTTCTCTTTCTTCTCAAGGAAAGCGAGAGATTCTCTGCCAACTTTCCGCCAGTTCTTCAGCTCCGCATTCAGCCTGACCCATGTCAGCCTGGCCTCTATGAAGGTCCCTCCTGATTCACTGAGGTGAGTCACTGTCACAGGCGAGGATTTATAAGGACCTTTGAAACCCTGAAGATCTTTGGGCATGTCTGAGAAGCAAATCGCTTGTAAAGTCTGAACCGGGAAGGGATGAAAGGGGAGCAGCAGTACATCTTGGCTCTACAGCTTAGCCTCATTTAATTTGACCCCTTTTGCATTTGCCATTAACTTGTATCTAGGGTGGTAAACTTGTAATTTTATACAGCAGAAAAGAATAAAATCATATGTAAATGCACCTAAGCTGTATTAAAACCCTGTTTTATCACCTCGGGGGGTAATAACAGATGCATATGGCTGCACTGCTCACAAAATGCATCTCTTAAATCCAGCTACAGTATAAACACCCTTTATAAATGCATTGTTAAAATACACACGGATGTCCTTCTATACAGTAGGCCAGTTTTAACAGAGGAAGTGACCTGTGGAAAGAAAAGGTTTGTGTTTTTACAAGGGAAATAAATCAGTTTCAGTCCATGGTGCACATATAATCAAATCAACAAAGCACCAGCCTGCTGAAGGGCAGCTTTCAGAAGCCGGCCAGTCAGAAAAGAGTGGCGTCACTGTCTTAAAACAGCTTTTTTTCAGACAGAGGCTGAACTGAGGGGCTGCACAAAGAGCCAGTATGAGATAAATAGAGTTTTTGAACTGCAAATTATCCAGAGATATTCCAGTAGAGCCCCTGAATATAAATATAGACCTAGAAATGCATGCTGTGTCCCTTTTTACTGTCAGTGAGATGTCTAGATTGACAGCAATTAATCATCACAATTGACTGAAAACCCCTCTGTGCTGTTTTCAAGTCATGTGGTAGCCAAATCTTACGTATATTTTGGTGATGTACTTTAACGTCCCCCAAGTGTCTGTGCTATGAATATTCCACTGACAACGTGCAGCCCTGACTAGTGTATCAACACTTGTGACAGCCAGCTGGCAGGCAAAGTCTCTTACCCCTCATTTAGAGAGCTTGTGGACACGATGCACGAATTGAGTTGGCAAAATAAAATTCCAAGAGGATGCACTAATACACTACACATATTAAACTGAAGTTATGTAAGGAAAATACTATAAATTCACTATTGAGTAGCTACGATAGAAAGTAGGTTACTATACAGTACTGATTGAATAACAAATAACCTGTTACTATAGGAATATTGTGAAATTGAATTTATAATGCATTAGACATGGATGTAAAATATAAAAAGGTCACGATAAAGTCACAAAATCGCTCCAGAAACAACCAAAATCCTAATTGGAAAATTAAAGGAATATTACACAGGCTTTGGAATTATAAACTGAGTGAAGCTATTGCTTTTATTGAATTGTTACAATGCATCCCCAAGCATTTCTCTATTGAATTTCACACACTGTAGGAGTAAATGGAATCCATAAAATAATCCACTTAAAAAAGGAAATACTGTATACAATCCAGTTTGCTGGTGTACTGCATTAGACATGTTTCCTTATTTTTAATATTCGAGCCAGTGTTTCCCTTCAGATTACAGTCTAGCAGCTGTATGCTCAGATAAATGCGGCTCGTTTCATGTGGAGGATGTTGAAGTAAAACTCCGATAGAGGTACGTGATATAAGTAGCTTATATGACAACCCGTGCGGCTCAATATTTTTAACTCCACACCTCTTTTTGAGTGCGTTACCACCAGTTTTGACTGATACCGCCGCTTTGTGTCAACAAGCGTTTGCGCTGCTGACAGTGTTTAGTCAAAGTTCAAGGCTTAAGAGTGGTGACGGATGATGAATTCCCACTGAGGCCACTCGTGCTAAAAATATACCCACTCATGATGCTGTAAGGTACTTTAGCTTAAAACGCTGGGGAAATTGTGCACAAGAAGACTTTTTTTTATATCCAATATTTGGCAAACAGTTAAAGAGGAATTTCTTAAAGTGTAAAAACCTGTGTGTGTTATTCAAGTGTTGAGAGGTCAGTGATATAATCCACCAGCATCAGTACCAGCAGAACCTCTCAGCACACAAGGATGATGTGTTTCTATTTTTATTATCTCAGACTTGAATACCAAAATAGCTCACACCATATGGGGCGTTATAGTTTGCATCCAAATCATCAGTGAGATCTTATCATCAAGGCTTGCGTTAGGTTTCAAACACTTTTCCTTGACGGCGCAGCCATTTTCTATTATATCAGCGGATTGGCCTTCAATCAGAGGACACAGATTGAAGCCCCCGTGTTGGCTGGCGTCCACTGTGCTGACGTGTCTTTGTGCAGGACTCTATCTTTTACCAGTTCCAGGACATGCGTACTTAAATCAGCTCAGTGTGCAGCCATGTGAAAAGTGGGTCTCCCTATGGGGATAAATTGAGAATTTCTATATTACAGTTTCTCTGTAAGGTGTGCAGCCTGCTGTAGGCTTCACATAGCCAAAAACAAAATCCTCACCACATAATCAATAGCGAAGTAAACAAAGCATACTGCCAACTATTGAGATGACTGTGTGCTGCATGATGGATCTCAGCCAAAATGGATGGAGGGGACTCCCACACCTCCTCATTACCTCCTCATGGTGCATAACTCTTCAATGTGTATTCATTGCACAAGAACAACCTCCAGCAGAGCCTTGATGTGCAAATGCAGTTTTCCGTCTGCATCCAGCTGGGCTTTGTCTATGTGTGTGTGCATCAGCAACAATTGGCCACTTTTCTTGAACGAATATTGAAAGTCTTTAGGTGATTTCTGCTTGAGCTATGAATCTTCTTTTTAAGCTACTTTAGTCTAAATCCTTTAAGATGGCTCTAAAACTTTTAGGTGTGCGGAGGACTGAGTATGCAGGGTAGGGTGGTGGTGCGGCGGGGAGGGGGAGGTTTTGGATGATCCGTTCAGGTTGTTAGAAAGAGGAAAAAGCAGCAATTGGATTTATGTGGGTATGATGTTTCTTGTTGTTTTGTTCACTCTGTCATTTTGCTTTGCCTTTGTTCATTAATTGCCATCTGTTCTCCCCCATTTCTTTAATCTGCTTTACCTATCACTCTGCTCACTTCTCTCCTGCCTTATGTGCATTTCCATTAATCTCTTCCTCTCCTTTTCTTTTTTTTGCCTCTATTCTTGTATCTGAATTCCCCCCCTGTTCCCCCCTCTTTTTCTCATCCCATGCCTGTGTTTTTCTTCAGGGCTCTGTTCCTTGGTCTGTCCAATAACCCTCATATCACCGATTTACATCTGGACATCAGCAGCTGTGAGGTACGCTCTGCCAGTCGGCGCTGCTGTGGGTATATTCATTCATCTCTGTATAGATTAGCGCTTGTGGCGGTCCCCTCATGTTCGACTTCTCTCCGTTTCCCTCTGACAGCTGAGGTCAGCAGGTGCCGGTGTGATTCAGGAGCTGTTTCCTCGGGTGTCATGTGTGGGGACTTTAGACATCTCTGACAATGGTATGAGACACACCCAAACACGTCCTGCACACAGACCTAACAGGGGATATTTTGATTGTTATATATTTTGTAAACATGGGTAGAATTCAGATTTAACATACATTTATAACATTTTTAATTCCTTTTGATGCTGTCCATCATGGCCGAGACACCTGCGTGTTTAAGCTGAAGCGCATCTTCCAAACTCCCTAAAGGCAGCCGCTGTCTTCAAGTCCTTTTGACTTTTTAATGTATTTTAAGTACTTTACTTACTTACTTTACTTTACTTACTTTAATAGTTTGTCACTTTGAACTCTGGAACATGCTAAATTATCACCTTATGAAGATTATATGGCTAACGTGTTAGCAGTTAGCAACAGCTGTGTAGTTGAACAGCAACATGAGCATTCATTTTAACTGTTGTGAAAAATATCTTGGGACCTAGCTTGCTAAATGTTATATTTTCTTCTGCTAAGCTAGTTGCTAACTTTCCTCAAGCCTGTAAAACAAAAACAATGATACTAAAAGGTTAAATGCTTCGAAGAACTGATGGAAGAATTGTTATAATGTCAGTTGTCTTTACAAGCCACAACTTTCACGTTACATAAGGGTTAACTAACTGTAACAGTGGCTAGATTTAGTGTCTACAGCTACGCTAGCAGCTCTGTGATGGTACTTAGAGCAATGTTTTGAGCTAATGCTGATGTCGTGCTATCACGCTCACACAATGCTAACTTGCATATGTTTATCAGGTAACGTTGACCAAGTTTAACCAACTTAGGTTTTCCTAGGCTGCATGGCTAAAAATAATTTTACTAACAGCAACAAAAAACAATATTTTCAGCACTTGTGTTCACTCGTACAACAAAGATTTTCTTTTACCATCATAATCTTACTTTTAAACTCATGCTTTACTATAATTCATTTTACAGCAAATTCAAATTCTTTAAAATCAACCAACATATTGAAACTATAGGCTACTGTAGCTTGCTAACACTCAATATATAGACTACGTTTAACATGCCCGGCTATTTTCATAAAGGGACATTTCACCCTCTCTGTTTACAAAAAGAACTGCGTGCACACCAGTCCGTTTTCAGAAAAGTTTCCGTTTACACTAACCCGTGT
This sequence comes from Scomber japonicus, assembly GCF_027409825.1. Lineage (NCBI taxonomy): Eukaryota > Metazoa > Chordata > Actinopteri > Scombriformes > Scombridae > Scomber > Scomber japonicus. Next base: position 8,631,282 of record NC_070589.1, read on the forward strand.
ATATATGCCATCAAGAGCAGCTCAAGCCCACGTTAGCCAATCAGAATCCCGCATAGCAACAACAACAACGTCACTTCATTCCTCCACATAGTACAGCACTTGTATTTGCAAATGCAAACCAATACAAAGGATTGCACCAACATAAATGTGACTGCTATTCTGCATCCATGATCACCATAGATTATAAACATAGACTGTGTATTGTAAACAATGTCACATTTAACCAAGGAGCAGTTTCCGGTTCCCCAAATCTCTGTTCTTCTCTGTTTACATGCAAATGTGCAAACAGAGTTTTCCAAAATCTCCACTCTGGCCGAAAAGCATCGTTTTCAGGGGCGAATTCTCCGTTTGCGTCTAAACGGAGGGTGCAAACGATGGTTAATGTGTCCATTTTTAAAAATAACCGGGTAAATATAAATGGGGCTATAAAGTCCCTAAACATACTCCCCAAACAGGTGTTTTCACTTATGGTGTCTGATTAGACCTCCTCTGTGGGCTTTGTGGGTGTGTACAAACTGGATTCAATTGACATCGTCCTCCCACTCCTGTTTGCACCTGCTATCATTGTAATTTATCCATTGAGTTTGATGACATGTAATTCCAAACGTAGCTCCTCCTGTATTCAGCCTAGCCTAGATGTCTAATCGCTTCGTGCCTGAAAACACTGGTGTGGGTGGACAGGGACTTTTAACTATCAAATTACATTTTCAGACTATAAATGACATACAGTATTATTCTGTGCTCAAAAACAGCAAAAAAACACAAAGGCATAGCAAATGGTATCACCATAGCCTTAATGCCTGAACAGGCATGAGGCCAGCTATTAGTTTAATAAGATCAGTAGTAATGTCAGAAGCAGTTGACAGGTTCCTCATATTAAGCATATACATAAATATGCATATTACCATCATCTTTTACATGATGGTAAAAGAAAATCCATATTTATTGTCTGCTCTTTGAATGAGAATGATGTTTTTCTTGCAAAAAATATCTTGCCATGGTAACCATTCCCTCTTAGCAGCATCTTCCATCCTTGAGCTTTTGAAAACATGAGTGGGTGGGAGTGCGGGTTAATTGGGAGTATTTTGGAATTTCAGTGGGCAGCATGATTTTGTTCCAAAACAGATGATGAGACAAATACAGAATTTTGCATGCCAGAAATATTAGCACATGTTACATTTTTTTTGTAGGAAAATATCACTTATTCAAGTTTAACACATCATTTAATATCTTGTGTTGTTGTCTTATGTTCAGGATTTATTTTATGTCGAAGCAGCATGAAAAATTCATGCCTGTTCTCTTGTGTGATCAGTACTTACAAAAGATGTAATTAAACATCTACTTGAACAAGAATTATCACTAAGGACTCAGTACAGTGTGGTATTGCTGGTGTTGCATTTGTACTCTAATAATGTGTGTTGTGTTGTTTGCAGGTTTGGATGCTGACTTGCTGGCTGTCATTCCAGCTTTCTCCAGGCATCCCTCCCTCAAACACCTGATGCTGGGCAAGAACTTCAACATCAAGGGCAGGTACAGACCACATGGGGAACCAGCAATACAGATGGTTATGAGGATGATACTGATGATGAATGTTTTCCCTCTTCTCTCTTTCTCCTCAGGGTGTTAGAGGAAATTCTGCAGAAAGTAGTTCATTTGGTGCAAGAGGAAGAGTGTGTGAGTTGGATTATGTAATATATTGTACACACGCACACACACAAATCCGCTATGGTATTATGCGCTGATACTCGCCTACACATGCCTTCACATGCCACACACATTTTCCTAGCGTGCACAAAAACACACACTTTTCACAGTTTCGCTTCTTGTGTCCTCATTGACGTGCATTTAAGCTTAGTCTCCCAACTCGAGCACACACGAGGTGCAAACATGCACACGAGTCATGATGTCTATGGGCCCGGCAAGTGATTCATTTGGTCTCAGTTTATTCTCAAAGGCTCCTGGGGCTTCCTTTGCTCTCTGCTCTGCAAATCCAGCATGACAAGTAGCTTATTCAATTATTTACCACTGTTGATGGTGATAGCTCAAAACTATGCTCTTGCACTGAGTAGGGACTGATGCATGAGTGCAAACACAGATGGATGTAAATTCTTAAGTTTCACAGAATCACGTAGTGTTTCAGAGATTGGCCAGTAAACAACACAAACATCAAAATCATCTCATGCAGAGCAGTGCACCATACTAACACTCAGTTCAATTAAAATTAATACTTTATTCATCCCTTAAGGGGCAATTTCAGGCGAGTGTATTTGCAAACCGAAGTACACGTAGGACTTGAAGAACTAAAAATACAAATGTGTCAGTGTTAGAAAGAGTTGACATACCCGATGATTAATGGCAGTGGCCAGTCTGTAGTGCATTTGTCTGTCTATATACCATGTCAACCCACTATTTTCTTGTGCTATGGATGTTGACATGTCTAATGGCTCCTGTAGGTGAGTCACACATGGCTGCTGGCATCTAAAGTGAGAAAATGAAAACTGCCAAGAAATTATTACCTTTAGCTCAGTGTAAGAGTGGAAACAGGAAGTCACTGCACTTTATTACACAGCATTGTATTTTATTCATTGTATTTGCGATTAGTAACTTATGTAATGTTTTGGGATTTTTTTGTCAATCGTGAACTTTGTGAAAAAACGTCAATGTTTGCACTTTGGGACTGTTTGGAATTTTTCAATAAGGGTCTTTATTTAAGTCTGGCTTTGTCCAAAGGTTTTTAAAAAAAATCAGCCCACAAGCAACTATAAAGATCACTAAATCACATCTTGTGTGTACACTTAGAGTTCTAACCCAAACACTGAAGTGATGCAACGATAAGTAACGGTTTCCGCCTGTTGAACAGACACTTGAGAATATTTGAGTTTTTCATCTAACTCTCTTGAAGACAGCAACAATGAATAAAGCCTGTTTCATGAAATGTCATGCCATACCTTCAAACCCTGCAAAGACTATGGACTTGGTTATTAAATATTGAGTGCAGCTAAAAATCTCTTGGGTTAGGGGCTAACCCTAACCCATATTAAATACTTTATAAATTCAAAAATGTGATGAGACTAAAGCCTAACCACGTACAAACCAGCGTTAAGTGTAGTACCAAAACGTATAATTAAGGCTCAATGAGGCTCAAAGGCTCATCATTTGTATGTTTTTTTGTTGTTGATTTACACTAAAAGATACCCAATATTTGAATACTGTAATACATCCTGCTACAAGAAGACACAGTTCACTGCAGTTTACAGTAGATGACATTGTCTTGAAGAATTGCTTCTGGTAAAAGACAATGGCCAAAAAAAAGAAATTTGATGAGGAAGTAAGCAGCTGATTATTATGCATTAAATCTCTCTGGGTAAGCAAAAAAACCCCAAAACAATAAGTGATTAAACTGCAGCGTATCCATGCTGCACATAATCCACATAATCACATATTTTATAATCATCCATAATATACTCTAAATTCCCAGGTTCCCAAGAATAAGCCACACCAGTAATCTAACCAGGATACATAGATGATTTTTTTTGCTTTCCTCACTTATCTAAACTTTTCCATCTGCTTACTGTCAAACCCTTGCTCTTTTTGAACTCTCTCACCCTGCATCTTCCAGGCCCTGCAGTCTCTCTCCCTGGCTGACTCAAGGCTTCGCCAACGGGGCACGGTGCTGGTCAACGCCCTGGGCTCCAACGCCTGCCTACGAAAGGTAGACCTGAGCGGCAACGCCCTGGAGGATTCTGGTGCCAAGATGCTCAGCAAGGCTCTGCAGATCAATACAACGCTCAGGTGAGCACCTTAAGTGTGCGTATGCATGTTTTAACAGGCAGGAACGGAGGGATTTCCTTAGCCGATCAGAGGAGAGGGGGAGAGGAAGGAGAGGAGGAGCAAAGCAGGAACGAAAGCGGTTTTAGAGACAGATGAAAGAATAGGGTCAGAGAGAAAATTAACATGTTAGGTATGGTTACAGGAGAGGTTGCTAAGAGGCAGAACAGTGAGTTCAGCGCAGCGCTTCAAGGATGGGTGGAGGGGAGGAAAGGGAGAGAAACCTTGCAAGGAGATAAGAAGGTAAGACTGAATAGTGAGAAGTCGGAGGGATGGCGAAGCGAATCCTTGGGAGGGAGGGAGGGAGAGAGGGAGGGAAAACGGGGGATAAGGTATAGAAAGGAATGGCCTTCAGGCATACATGTATTGTATAACATCAGTGAGGAAAAATATAGGACTCAGTGAAGAAATATTGATGTTTTTTGAGGTTTGTCGGGGGTGGAGGAATGGAAAGGAATAGATGAAAAAAAGACAAGCAGAGAGAGTGAGGAAAAAAGGAGGGCAGAAGACAGATGGAAGTCTTAGGATGAGGGAATGGTGTGATATGGATAGGAGAGAGAGAGAGAGGGAGGATGTTGCGGAGGGGACTAGAGAGCGAGACCACCCGATGAGCGAGATTTGGATTTTTTACTTTTGAATTTCTAGGACAGAGATGTGTTTGGGGAAAGCGGAGATGGAGATGGAGGAGGAGGAGGAAGACGGATAAAAGGGAAGAGGGTCTGAAATTGTTGTATAAATGATGTAGCGAAAAAAAATCGAAAACAGGAGTTCGACAGTGTGGAGTGTAGGTGGTGAATCTGCACTGTGAAATAACAGAAGCTCATTAGCCGCATGGCAGTTGTTCATGCATTCCTAATTGCGTGATATGGCTGCAGTGTATGCATGTAGCGAATGAAAGTCCTGACAAATGTCTCGTCAAACCCTTCTGTGATGTGTTTATGGAGCTGCATGGTCAGATAAGTACTGTAACAGTGATACTATGCCCCGCATATGTGTGTGTGTGTGTGTGTGTGTAGATGCGGTTGTGTCAAAAGCTTTAGAAAGGCGACTGATCATCTTCTTCCTCCTCTGTGCCTGTCTCCCCCTATTTCCCGCTGTTTTGATCCCTCTTCAGGAGTGTGACGTGGGACCGCAACAACACCACGGCCACGGGCTTCCAAGACGTGGCGAGAGCACTGGAGCAGTAAGATGAACACAACACATGCCAAAAAAAAATCCTTTTTTTGAAGAGGGCTTGCACACATGAAACCGGATCAGTTACACACACACACACATACACGTATGAAAGGCAGATAACCATCTCTGAGCCTCAGTGTACAGTGTTTACTATTACACAGCGTTTCATCAGTCCTCTGACGTAGGTGCCAGTCAAACTGTTATTTTTTCCCCAGTATGTTTGAGTGTCAAATTTATGTTGATGTGTGTACACAGGCTTGTTTTAATATTGGTAAATTTGACACAAAAAAGTGCTCTGTTTGTTCCTATTAACGTCACACTTCTTCTCAGTGATGATTGCAGAAGTAATCTCACTTTTTTCTTCTTTCACTTTTTAGCAACTTCACCCTCCAGTACATGCCCCTCCCCCTCAGCGATGTCACCCAGGCGTATCGCAGCGCCCCGGAGAAGATCGACCAAGCCCTGGCCAAGGTGAGAGGAGGCAGACTGTTCTTTCACTTTTATCCACATCACCTCATAAACACGCAGGTGGTGAATAACAGCATTACCTGACAATTAAGGTCGGACTGAATCCCAGGTTTGATGAATGACTTTCATTTGCTCGTGCATAAGAAATTATGAGATTTTTATAGATTGCTTTGTTGTTGGCATGGAAACCCTGCAATCTGATGTATGCCATACAGGTTTACATGTAAGGCTGTATGCATAAATTTACCATACTGCTACAGTTTGTGTCATTTAATACCAGAGTCAGTCTCTTTGAGTTTATAGCAGGGATCAGTAACCTTTTTAGATATGTAACCCTTTTTTAATTAGTGTGCCATGTCAACATTAAGGTGGTGTTATGACATCATGTCAAAATTAAAATTACATTTTTTTTAATTAAAATGTTTTTTCTCTTAATTTTATTTAAATGGGCAGTGCGCAATAGAGCATTAACCCTGTATAAAACAAGGAGAGTTTCATTGCACCGGGTTTTAACAGGTTTCTTTTTTCTACCCGTTGTTCCTGGGCAGTTAGATGTAACATTCAAAATGTCCAATGGCTCTATAATATTATTCCATCCATCTAGGCAATTAACATTTTTTCTCCCATAATCAGGACATTATAATTATATATGAGCACAATACAAGAATGCTACTATCCTTATGAAAACATCCACATCTGAGTTGAAATTATTAACCCTACCAACCTTCCATCAGTCTTGTTCATCAGCAATAACCATGACATAGTTGTTTTTTTACCTCATTTCAGCATACTGCTGTCAGAGATATTCCCTGATTTATAAAGTGTTGCAATGGCAGCAATTGTCAAAAGAGTGCAAATTAAGTGTAAAAAACAGAAATATGAGAACTATAAAAGAGTTGCTGCCATCCTTAATGAAAACATTCACATCTGAGAGGGAGAAAAAGGAGATGGGGACAAAGAGCTCTATTATGCAAGCCTGCCTGCTACATAAACAGATGCCTACCAGTCAGTGTAAACCCTGACCCTGCTTTTCTTTGCCGAGCTCCATTATCTAGGGGTCTTACTTGGTCACTTTATCTTGCACACAAGCTTCAAAGTCGTCAGTTGTCAAATGACTGTGGGAGAGGCTGAGCATTAGTTCAGGTACAAGAACATTTGCTCACAGAGATATGTCGATGCAAAGACTGTCAGCAAAGCCAGTGTAATATGCCTGAGGCAGCTGAACTTCTCCGCTAGAGATATCTAGCAGGTTAGCTCTGTGATCATGCCCTGATGTGGCTTACAGATGTTTCTGAAGGTCAACAAACTTTGTCACCCACACTGTTGACCTCTTCAGCTCAATTGCTGTATTAACATGTCCTGAGTATCCAGCCAGTCTGTCAGAGATAAATCCAATTCATGTTCATGTCAAATCTATCAGCTTTGATCATGAAAGAGTACAAGGGTTCATACTTTTTGTGAACTCACATATTTTAGTGGTACTGATGCTGTGCAGAATGAAAAACTCCCTTAAGTATCTAAAGTAGCAGATAGGAGGTAGCAATGTTGGCTTTCCAACAAAAGCCATCCATGTGTGGGAACATGTCCAAAAGGTTTACCCTGCACCTTGCAGTTGGAGATAGAGCTTGTTTCCGTGACAAACATGAGTTTCACAACCCACTTCTCGTCTTCATGTTCTGGATAATCTTAGCTGTTTTCAGCCAAGAAGGCCTTTTTATGGCATCAAAGTAGCTGACAGACTGCTCCAAAACTTTTCCACAGCATAGCCAGCTAACTGTTGAGTGGAGAGGGATATGTTTTTATGAGCAGTGACTGGAACTGTCGGGGTGTCAGAGCTGATCGCTTAGCTACGAAGTTAAGAGCCTTCAACACTGTACCCATGACCTCATTAAGATCTGAATTTGACATCTCTGCACAGGTTTTTTTTTGGTGTATTATGCAGTGGAGTTTCATGATGGGGTTGACCGACTTGTTCCTCAATGTGACCACTCTCCTCTTGTTTCCCAACCGTGGCAGGGGGACTATCTGTTGACACTGCAAAAGTCTTGCTAATGTCGATTCCTTGCTCCTATAGGAACTTCGGCTATGTCCTCACCTTTTGTTCTTTCAGGCTTTGGGTTTAAACAGCAGAACTCCTCCCTTAAAGTCATATCACAGTATCTCGCAACGACTACCAAACATGGTATGTCATTCACATCCATCTTCTCATCAAGTGTAATGCTTAATACCGTGGCTTCTTTCAAAGCAACTGTCTGCTGCGCTATGATTTCAGCCACTTTTCCGTCCACCTTTCAAAGCTTCTGCCGTTGTTTGGTAAGCCACCATCTTTCAGCTACAGAGGAAAGTGTCCTCAATATATTTTGCATCAGTAAATGGGTGTTCCACCTTTCGTAATACGATGAGCAATGTGATAGCTTGCTTCGGTAGCATGATTTTTAGCAGTGGCAAAGACATTGAGGGTGTTTTTTTGCTTCACATACCTGGACATGGCACGTTTGATGGATTCATCCTAAGTTTTCCTGTTTTTGGCACTTAACCCTTGACATTTGGCAAACTTTTTCAAAACAAAGTACACACAGCACGGTCCTTCTAAACCATAAAACCCAACTTTTCTATCCAGGGGGGTTGAAATGCCCAAATCTTTACTTTAGTTTAGTTTTTTTAGATAAAAAGAAAACTAAAAACTAACCCAAACCATCTCACTCCTCATGCCTAAATCTAACCAACCTAACCAATGAAGGTATCCAGTACTAGCCAATTACAAGTAGAGTGGGATGGATCTTCGTTTAATGCGGGTGGAAAGAAAAATCAGCCAAACTACTGTAAATGACAGGGTGCACCACTGCCAAAGGCTGTGAAGGAGGTAATTTGGCATGCGGATGAGAGGACACTTCAACATTTCCAAAAAAGTTAATGCAGAGCTCCATCTGTCTGCTGTGACCTCTCTCCTCTGCGTGTGTGTAGCTCAGTCTGGCATAATTTCTTAAAAAAATGACCTAAATCACTTTTCAAGTAAATTTGCCAAACATTACCCAGAGCAAGCTTTTCAAATGTGAGTATTTACTGCTTTACTTCATCTCATGAAAGTCAATTGGGTATCTTTGGGATTTGGGACATTTGTGGACGTCACCTTGTACTTTAGGATACTGCTATGGATGTTTTTCCACTCTTTTCTGACATTTATTAGACCAAGCAATTATTTAATCAAGTCAAAAAAAAGTTTGTTGCCTCCACAAATAAATTGCAAGACTTGTGTTCACTGCTTCTGCTAGTGCTTATTGTAAAATGTTTAGTTTAATTGTGGTTCCTTGGTGTAACAAGAGGATAAGTCTTTGTTAAAGACGTTTCATTGACATTTTTATTTGAATCCATTGGCCACTGAAGAGCCCCCTTATCTATGCATATATCAGATGGTGGTTAGATGTCTAAACAGATGATTTGTTTGCATATAGCCAATCAGAATTTTGTATTTTAAGTCACAGTGGTAACCATCACTTTTCTCTTATTGGCCTTTGTGACATTCACTAACAACCTATGACGCAGGCACAGACTGTGTGCAAACATTAGTTTTTAAACAGCACTGTCTGCCCCCCCTCCCCACCCCCCCTTTCTGTCACCTTCATTTGTTGCATAAACAAATGTCCACACGAGAAAGGAAACACTGGCTAACATCGTTAGGCGGGAGCGACGGCTAATTAGCTCATCAACTGTTGAACAGCTTTAAAGCTCGCCTCTGTCATTTCACATACAGATTGGCGTGCTCACGTTTCCTCGACACTGCTGCTGCTCGCCGGAGTAAATGCTGTCTGTCACTTAGTTGGCTTGTAAGCTGCAGTTAACGGAGCAAGACTGTTTACATTACATGTCAAACCCTGCTTCCCTGCCGGCTCGGCTCTCACTCAATCACACACAAACATCTCGCCTCGCCAGAAGCTCGGAGGCTAAAGGAGACTTTCTGATACATCTCCAGAAAAAAAAAATCTATATTCTATTTGAATATCAGTGTAGCATAATTTTTTCACTGGAGGTGCCACTAGCCTAATGAATCATTTATGGCTCTTATTGAGTATGCCTGATGATTTTACTGTAGTTGAAGGTTTTTGTTTGTCTGTGATGCTCCCAAGTCTTGTCCTTGAGGGATGCTTGATTCCATCTTTCTTTACATAAGATGATTAAGGAGTGAACGCTTCCACCTGCTGAGTCAAGAAAATAAATCAAAGGCTTCCAGTTTATTTCTGGGGATCAAAACTGTCTCTCCAGTCACCTTATTACCATGCAAATGGACTTGTCTCCTGTCTTCTGCACACTGTGCTTTGTAAACACCTGTCATCTCCACTCCTCTCCCTCCTTGTTTGTTTTTTCCTCTGTGCGTGTGTGTGTGTATGTGTGTGTGAGACAGATCCAGCGTGCCCTGCTTAGGAATAACCAGACTCAGCGTTTCTCTCAGAAGCAGGCTCTCAGGCTGCATCAAGGCCTCGTCACCAGCACTGCCGAACAGGTATGAGCCTGTTTAAGTGTGTTTGTATTTGTGCACATGATTCTAAACATGCCAAGATTTTTAGTTTCACAGTATTGTCTTGGTTTTTTATTTTTTTTATTTTTTGTCTGATTGTGTACTTCCATTCTCTTGTCTGTGTGTGTGTGTGTGTGTAGGTGATGGAGCGTCTGTGTGTGCGGGTGCAGCAGCAGGTGTGTGTCCTTAAAGGTAGTGAGGAAGGAGAGGAGGTGCAGACGGCAAAACAAATTCTCAAAGAGGCCAGGAACTCGAGAGCTGTGAGTGAACTCCTACATTATAATGTGCGCGTGTTTGTTTGTGTGACATTAAAACTAGAAAGGGATTTATTATTTTTTGTTTCTTTGCATATTTAACCCAATCATGAAAAGTAAATGAATGAATACAAATAATTAATCCTTTTAAGGTAAGGTAAGGTAAACTTGACACAACAGTAGCCTTGTAATGGTGAAGTGATAAAAAATCAAAATAAAATAAAATACTATGTATTTATATAAATCTGCAATATATATAAATTCCTTATACTATATAGAAGTTTGCAGTGTTCCTTGGATTAAACAGTAAGTAAAGCCTGAGTCTTATTAGTGGGAGTGGGAAGTGCTGGGAGCTGTACTGTACTATGTTGTAGTACAATTTTGAGGTACTTTTCCTTCTACTTTATGCTCCTCTACATTTTTTAATTCATATTTTGCACATTCATTTTTTTTAATAGATAGACAAGAGGATTTAATAGGTACACAAAGACAATCACATTCAAACAAATGTGTTTACCCACATATAGTCAGCTATACATAAATTCAAATCCCCAATATGCATCAGCAGAAATTGGGGATCCTCTTCACAATAAACAAATGCTTGTGTAGGAGGCTAAACACATAGAACACTAAATACAAACAAGCAATGACATTTCAGTGAGAAATAATGTAAAGCAAGTGTTCTGCTGGAGGAGGCGGCAGCGTAGGCAGAAATCACAGTGTGGGTGGGCTCACTAAAATCAGGTGGGCCTTGCCGATGCAAAGCTAATCATACTTAAAAGGTTCTGAAACGCATATATAAACCAAAATAGGCCATTACAACTATACTTGGCTGAATGCACCACAGTTAAATCATACAAGCCTTATACATCATCAGAGGTAATGTGAAAGGCAGCAAGATGTAGATTAACAGCATCGTATAACCTGACGCAGTGACTTCATATTCACACATATACATAGCTGACAGCTACAGCGTCATAAATGAAGCATATGGATAAGTATACACCCGCACAAACATGCTAAACACATACAGCTGTCCCCTGGTCTTTAGTCTGAAACTTGTCCCTGAAAGTAGGCTATGTCAGATACACACACACACACACACACACACACACACACACACACACACACACACACACACACACACACACACACACACACACACAAAGGTGGGAGAGGCAGCAACATAAGCATTAAATCCAGCTCCAAACCAAATAAAAACTACACCCAATAAACATTACCAGTGAAAATGACAGGGCTAGACAACAGGGCTCGGTGTTGAACACTCAAATTATTTCACTACAGTCCAATGCTCCACTCAATTCTCTTTAAAAGGAGAGCAGAGTTCAACCTGTATGTCATCACTGATACCCTGATGCTAGTTTTTATCCCACTGACAGAAAAAGAGTCTCTCAACAGTACAGCTTACTATGAATAGGGTAGCGAGGGCCTGGGGGTGACGATTCATTTTGGAAAATGTGTCACAGGACAATGTGTCAAAGCACCTCAACAAGTGATAGAAAGGCCCTGTCTACTGTGACCTTTCTTTTAGCTGCTGTACAAACACTTCATGTTCTGCATCTTATACAGAGATGGAGAAGTTTGTGCTGGCTGGCTGTATTAATGCCTTGTCACCAAAGATGTTTGACCAAGGCAAGCAAGCAGCTAGCTAACAGGAAATGGGGCTTCTGTTCCTCTGTGTAATGTGTGGGCTAGACTGAGTGGAAGAGGAGTGTGCTGCCACTCAAAAAACTGACCTAACATTATCATATGGCAAACAAGAAGTAAGAAACAAGAATAATTAGATTTTTACTAGTTGCATAGTCAGATACAGAGTGCAAAGTCGGCGGGCCTGGGAGAATGGGCCTGGGAGGATGGACACAGCTGGAGAGATTTTTCACAGTTCTTTTTAATGCCTTATGAATAAAAATACTGCATACATGAAAATAAATGATTAGAAAGTAGTTCATGAAATACATGATTTTCTTATAAAATGATGATTTTGTTAAACTAACCAACAGTATATCATCTAGGCAAAATTAGCTCCAACCTCAGCCTGCTGCAACATCAAATTCTGCTTATAATGCATCAATAATAATCCAATAATATAATACATAAAAGACATATAGTGATATAACATATAATGAGAGTAGACATTCTGCGTAATGAGTACTACTTTTACTTTTCATATTGAACCTCCTCTCTCCCCTGTCCTCCTATTTATGTGTGTATTAGTTGTATCCGTCCCTGTGTGAGCTGGCCCACGTGTTGTCAGTGGACGGCCCCGTCAAACAGCGACTGGACAATCTAGCTGGGGAACTGGCGAAAGCTGCCGACAAGGAACTGCAGGTAGGCCGTGCTGGAATCGCCAGAAACAGCCATTCCCTGATGCATCCATATTTTGAACAGTGGTGGAGCTCTGGACTAGTTGCATTTAAATTGCCCATTAATAGCGTGTGGCTGTGTGTGCGTGTGTGTGTGTGTGTGTGCGTGGCTGTGTGTGTGTGTGTGTGTGTGTGTGTGTGTGTGTGTGTGTGGCTGTGTGTGTGTGTGTGTGGTGCAGGTATGCTGACTTCAAAAGAAACGCAGCATTTAAATTCCGAAGGAAAGAACAGTTTAATGTTTTTTATATAGTTCCGTTCTCTTCCCATCGGGATTCAGGAGCACAATGCAGTCGAATGATGAAAAAAAAGAAAAAAATCGGCACACCCTGAGGAGGAATACGGGATACCTTCTGTTGAATTTAAACTTACTTTTTAATTTACATATCTGTTTGTGCTTTTCAGTGTTGTTGGTATGCACAAGGCTGCATTTCTAATTTGCAAAGGTCAAGATCCATGAAATTGCCAAAAATATCAACAGGGGAATTTCCACATTTATGCCTTCATGATTAAATGTGCAACTTTATTGGAAACCTTTCTGAAAGAGTTAAAGATCTGAATGAAGGTACTGAATAGATGATATGAATTGTTACCACAGCATAGCATAAATAAAAGATGGCAACAGGTCAAAGTAAAGGTGCTTGATGAAAATTTAAGAGTGCAGACGAAAACACAGGCAACGTGTAATTAAACATGAATGGATTCACATTGGAAACATGAATGTGAATATACTGAGAATGTGTGTAAGGTGTGATCTGTTGTGTCTAGTGTAGTGATGCATGTCTCGGTGTGTTCCTGTCCAGGTGGTAGTGGACTCCATGGTATCTCTGTGCCGTGAGTTGTGTCCGATGTCCAGCTCAGCTGCCGAGAGACTCAGCCCGCCCCTGTCGTCCATCTCCGAGCAAGTTTCGATCCCTCGCTCGGCCATCCGCAACGCCCTGATGGAGAGAGCAGCTGAGGATATCAATAGAGCCCTGGAGTAAGAGAGAGAGCTGGTTAAAAATGATCAAGTCGAGCAAAAGAACCTCAGCTTAAGATATTGACTCATTAATTGTTATTCCCTTTCTCTTCATGTCAGGGAGGTGAAGTTGTCTGTTGTCTCCTATCTAACCAACTCCATCGTGGATCAGATTCTACAAGAGCTCTACACCACTCATAAAACGCTGGTACTGGTAATATCCCTTTACTGCATGACTTCTTTGTAGAACTGTAGAAAGAAAAACAAAAAGTTCTTCCAGTTTCGAGCAGAAATCTGTAACTCTCCAGTGAAGATGAGGAAACATCCAGTGTGGTATTTACAAAGTTGTTTCACCTTGATTTTGGTAAAGTTAAAAAATTGTGTACTAGTATCAGCCAACAGACTGATGTCACACAAATATACTGCATTACTAATAATCCATCTTATTTAAGATGGATTCAAAAAATATATTCACCACAAAAAGTTACAGACTTAAGCTTTAAATTGTTGTAAGATTGATTTTTGTTCCAACTGTGGCAGAAAATAGTGTATATAATACTGCATTCTCTCTAGTGGCCATCAGGGGGCGACTCAACGGACTCTAAAAAGAAGTCCAATTGTATAGAAGTCAATGAGAAAACGACCCTACTTCTTACTTGATTTATTACCCATCGTCTCAATTGCTACTTTCAGGTCTTCTTCAATGCAGCATGATGTTTATTTTGTAAATCATTACCCCATTTTATTTAAATTTGACGATAAAGCAGGATATGCTTTAAGGTGTGGCTGACAAGTTGCTACCATGGCGACATTGGTTAGGTAACGTAAATATGGTGTAACCTCAGATTCAGAGTTATAGCCATTGCAGTAGCCACTAATATTTCACTGTTTTCAGTTTATCAAAGTTAATTATAACATTTTGGTTGCCTAAAGAATTTGGTTATACTCCAGTAAGTTTTACTGATCTTAAGCCAGTTGTCCCTAGCTAAATTTAGCATTAGCATTAGCACAGTCAACCACAGACTATAAATGCATAATACTAACCAAGCTACCAGTTAGTGTTTATGGTCACTTCTCATTATTTCTGTCTCAAAAATCCAAGAAGGGAGTGTCCCAAACTCAAGGCTTCAAAAGGCTTCAGGCTTCAAAATGCGAGTCCACAAATCATTGGGTGATGTAACAGGGACTATGTATGTAATTTTATACAGTCTATGATTTATTCAGTTCAGGCCAATTGAGAAAATAGGTTTTCAGGGACTTTAACTTGACAAAAATTGATTTTGAGGAGGACAAAGATCAAATATGTGGAAATTCAATCCAACTCAAATAATGACACTCAAAAGATCAAAACTCATCCCCAGAGAAATAGGATAGAGTTTGTAGTGACTGGATGTAGTCATATCCTCCATGATTTCTTCTCATTGGTTGGACATATTTTCTAACTGCTTACCAATATGGATATTTCTACAGAACTACTTCAATCGAAATAATAATAGTTATCAAGTTGTCTTTATATCTTTTGCTGTTGCATAATGAGTCCTCAAGAAAAATTTAATGAAATTAAACTTGCAAAGCATGTAGCCCTACAGTCATGACATGACATTGATAAAATGTTTCAAAATAAAGACATCTACCCCTCCAGTCACATTAGTGTAGAGTATTGATTTTCAGTCAGCTCAGAAGTGGCTTGAGAATGCACTTACATTTCAATAACACTCAACAAATCTTAACATGTACTTCAAGTTCAATCGAGTGAGTCAAAAATCAGAACAGTAGCCATGCCATTGGGATCAAGTGCAGCAACTCAATACCATTCTACAATCATTTATGAAAAGCTTCTTCTAACATGTTGGAGGACTCATGTCTTTTCATGTCTTTGACGTTTTTGATAGAAACGTCTCTGGCTATCAAGAAAAGGTTGTACATGTTGAACTTCAAGGTTCTGTAATTATATGAAAAAAGAGGCACTGTTCTTTTTGTCATTGCCATATCAGGATGAAGGTTTAAGTATAGAGCAGCTTTTGGAGAATATTGCGCCGAGAGACAACATAACGACAAGATGTGAGTCTGTTAAGGATGTGATTAGACCCTGCAGGTCCTCCTTTACATATAATCAAATTGTTTAAAGTGAAGCCAGTGGAAAGCAGGCAGAAAATAGATTTCTGGCAATAACAGTGGCTGCCCTGCTCTGCTTTGCATTCATTTCACTGCCTGCACATCTCATTTTCCTCTCCTGTTTTGCTGCAGAGCACGGGTTCGTCCTCTATCATGCCTCGCTTTGCTTTGATAATCACAAACTTGTATTTTATTCATGCTCATCATGCAAACAACCCTATGCTTTGTTTGCAAGCTTCTTGCTTACAAAGGCAGACTCTCTCTTCCTCTGAAACTGTGTTGAAGGATATTGTGTCAGGTGTCGTCACTGTGTGAGTATATGACGGCGCATATTTTTTGATGTTGTCTGTGTGTTGCATCAGCTGCGGCAGGTGTCTCAGGCGAAGCGCTGGGATGACGCCGGGACGGGCAGACGCACAATCAGACAGTCCAGAATAGTCGAGTCGCTGGAATTCCCTGATGAAGACCTGGGCATCAATCTGGGAATAGTAAGTGTCTGATAATGATTATACACACATTCACACTTAAGACAGCCATACGTAACATCACGTAGAAACTCATCTCTGACTATCTAATGGAAAAAACAAAAAACTTTTTACTTGTATACTTATGTATGTTTATGTCTTGAAGAATAATATTAATGAAATACGTGTAATAGTGTGCAAAAAATTCCAGTAAAAGTGCACTGCAGTCTTAAAAAAATATCCAAAGGATATAACACCTAAAAAAACCTGTGTACACAGCACACAATCTAAGATAAAACCTATGGATAAAACCACAGACATTACTTGAGCACATTAAACACTCCATAAAGTAAAAATTGATGAAAAGGTCATTCTGCTCACTGTTCTCTGTGTGTGTGCCACCATATTGCAATTTTTCTGTTGGTAGACTAGATGGATCTTGCTCAAGTTTCCAATGTGAATTTCTGACTTGAATGACTGTTCTGTTGCACTCTTATGTGTCAGAGTTCTGAGTACAATGGTTTGCAGCATTAATTTGTTCTTTCCTGTCTAGTAGTGAATGCATATTTTGAAAGTACTAATGTATTCAGACATCTTATGTAAAATCACTGTACACTCATTGTACAATTTAACTCCTCTGACAAAAGGACACCATGGCTATTAAGAAGCGGAGCTCCAGAACCAGGAGGATTCGTCCCGTCTCCACCAGACTGAGTGAGTTCTGCTTTGATTCACAGCTGGCAGCTCTCAAGTGCTCATGTAGCAGAACATTTACAACAATCCTCACAGCTCATTCTACTTTGGAGTGCCATGCAAGCAGTGTGCCGCAAACCATGATTAACTGAGTGACCGTGTCTTAGATATTCAATATAATATTATAAATATTTAGGTTGACTATAGCTTTTACTACCTTAATTCTATCCATATTATTATCCAGTTAAAGTGTATTCACAATAGTAGTGGTAATGACAGTTAATAGTCTCCTCTATTTTTTTGTCTTTTTTTTCCCTCACAGGGCAGCTAATTTGTCTACACATTTTTCATATACTGGTTCTCAATTAGAAAATAAGTTACTATACTTTACATTACTAGTGTAATGTAAGTTCTCTGTAATTAAAGAACACTTACTTAAAACGGATTAGCATGTATAACTCAAAACATGATGTGAGATGAAAATCTTCATTTTTTTTCCTGCCTCGTTGCAGGTCTAGGCGACGAGCCCAGTTCTTCTCCCACCCCCTCCGCTCCACCGCACTCCGGCTCTCTGTCCCACTCGGCATCATGGGAGTGTCTGTCCACCCTTCCCACCAACGGCTCTCCCTTACGCCACGTTACTCACGTAAGGCCACGCCCTCCGCGGAGACACAGAGCGGGGCACCTTCCTCCAGAATCTGTGAGTTAATGGCAAATGGCACAGCGGTGACCTTTGACCTTGTCCTGAGCTTCAGCGGGCAGGAATCAGCTTCAGAGTTACTGTATGAGATGTGATGTTGTGAGCACTTTAAAAATGGTTTCTGGACTCTTTTTGCAGTACCTTGTTAAGAAAGTTGTTATTGTGCTCTTGGCATCACAGTGTTATGCTTAACTGCCCTATTTTTGATCTCATACAGCATGAAGTTCAGTAAGTGTGTTGCCACAAAAAAGCTCAGAAAGGTTTTAGAGGTGAGATAGTTCTGCATAGTTCTGAAGGTTTTCTTTAATCTCTCGACTGCTTTGTTTGAACTTGTGTTATTCATCTTGTTTTCCATGCCAGCGGCTCTTTCCAAAAATAAGTTCCTTTTTAAAGTAGGAATCTGTCGCATGTGTCTCTGTGACTCAAATGTTGATCATGCACAGTCATCTCCCAGGGGCTGCGGGGCGGCCTCTAACGTAGCAGCCTGTTTGTTTTGAGACTTGGTAAAAGCTTTTTTCTAAATCGGTACAAACTCAGTTAGAGCAGCATGGTGAGGAGTTGTTTTACAAATAGACTCATGTTGGCAGTGGGTTTGGTTTTGCTGGCCAGCCATTCCAAATGATAATACCTTTTGTCAGCCTTTCAGCTTTTTGTCGACACGCTGGATTGATCATTGTTGTTCTGTTATTCTATCCATTTCCTGTTTTGTGTGTGTGTGTGTGTGTAGCACTGCTCAGAGAATGGAGGAGTCAACATGCTGGAGGATGGACTGCCTGATTTCTACAGCAAGAGAGTTCTCCCTGACAGGTAGCTCACAGAACCCGTTTTTTTGTGCAATGATTAAATATGCAGTAGATACCTCACTGCAACACTCACACACTAGAGTGAAAGTATAACAATTAAGAGGACTACACTCTAAATCTGGTAACCTGATATTTTATTCTTAAACATCTAACAGGGGCGTATCCAAGGAGACCTACGAGAGCTTAATCTTGTAATTATGTGAGACAGTTCTCATTAGTATGAGACAATTATCTCTTAATGATTATTAGGAGATAGTTATCCTTTAATTATGACAAAAGGATTTAAGTATTGATGTCAGGTTACCAGTCAAAGCAATGCTTGTAAGTAGGACATGGGGCTGGTGGATTACTCCAGTGACCCTAAAGCAACGGATTAAATGACTGATAGTTTATGAAAGGGCGCACCCACAGAGAATTATCACCCACTCTCTAATAATCAGTACAGCTGTGTATCGGCTCACATTTCGCTTCCGGTTTATGCACGTAAGCATGAGGTAAAGCTTATTTTTCTTCTCTTCTTGTCTATTTTTGTCTGAGCGATTCCATAACGCAGGTGACCCACACTCTGTGCTGTGCTTGAATGCATCTTGTGTAGATGTAGGTGGAGGACTGAAGCTGCTGCTACCCAACATATATTGTGTTTGTTCTACAGAGCATGTTAGCTCCTCTTTAGCACCTTTCATCTCGTTGTTTTGGTTTTACAACCGACAGCTTTACTGTTTTTGGCTACCTGCCCTGCACTTAAAGGCACCATGTGTAGTTTTACAGCACTAGTATTGCTATGGAGCATTGTTTTCACATTTGAGTCCCAGTTTTATTTGTTATCGTGTACACACAAAAATAAATGCATGCATGCACACAGGCAATGCAATACATATGGATATAAACAATGCGGGTTTTAAATTTTAATGTAAATGGGGGTTTGCTAATGTTTTATGAGGAAGGAAATAGATTCAGAATGTTGTTAGACCTCAAGGATAAAGACGATGCGTTTTGATGAGTATCATTGAATGTAAGCAAATATTCCATAGGGTACCTTTAACATCTGAAATCTAAAGTTACTGAGTAGTCAGTATCTGCTGGTTGTGTAAATAGGCAGTTGTTTGTTTACAAGTTAATTATATCAAATTAAAAGCTGGTAAAATACCCCCCCCCCTTTTCCACTGCCCACTGCAGATCTAAGTAGGTTATGATGTGCTTGTCACCTCAACAATTATTTTAATTAGTTGAATAATTAAAGATACCTGAGCTGTGTTAACACATGAATGATAGAGCCATGTCCGCATGTCAGTGTCTACCAAAGCCTCAAAGCATGAAATGATGGCAAAAAGGGTCCTGTCCATTCTTTTTCATCATAATTATGTGATAGTTTTCTCATGATTATAACAAAGATGTTCTCATTCTGAAAATGTTTTCTGATAATTAGGACATTTTGACTTCTAATTATAAGATATTAAGTCATAATTATGTGAGATTGAATTAATAATTTGAAGAGAACGCTGCTGAATGTGATGTGCTCAGTATAATTAAAACGGATGCCTTATCTCTCTTCCATCACATTGTATTGAATTGAAGAAGATAATTCATGTTGCAGTTCATGTAGAGAAAATTGAATGCTATCAATCTTTTGACTGCTTAACACGTATGTAGATGCATCAAGTTGTTAACTGCATACGAACATATGAATCAAGTCATTTCACGCCAGTATTTTTCCTGTATGAGATTACAATTGATACTACATGCATTAATAACTATCTATACCTATTTAATGTCCTCCTCCTATAATGCGTTTGTTCTCTCATGACATACAGTACAATATTATATAAATGGAGAATGAACAACGTGATCCAGAAGCACTCAGGCTCGAGACTTATGTCCATAATATAGTGGAGAGGTTCCATTTGCACTGAATACAGGCCTCATCTGTGGCTCTGTTTATTCAATAACCAGAACGAATTCCAAGATATAAAATAAATCATGGTGTTTACTGTCAGAGTCCAGCCTCTTGTTTCCCAGCTAATTTTTCTTCAGACTATACAGCGGTCAAGCAGAATTGTTGCTCTCATTTTTCTGTATAAGAAACTCTGACTGTTTCATATACTTTTTTATTAGACCTGTGGTGAAAAACAATTATGTTGTGTAGAAACAACAACAGCATAAGCTACAGCATTAAGATACATTTTGAGATATACTGCAAGTAGCTACAGCAAATCAGGGAGGTGAAGTCAATTTCCCTTTTCCAATTATTGAATGTGTACTTGTGTGATCAGATAATTTTCAATGTATTTCTTTTTATTAACTAATTTAATTCCAGAGTACATTGTTTTCAGTGGCATGATGATGTGACAGAACACCGAATTCCCTTAAAGTACTGTATTTAATAGTGAGCTCCATGATGATTTAATCATTTGGCTCGCTTTAAAGTGGCTATAATCAATATCTCTGAGTGTGTGTGTATATATAGTGATGAACCCATAGATAATTGTCACCTGACTCTGCATTTCCCTTCAGCTCAGTGCAGAATTTTAGTGTCTTTCAGCTTTGGTTTCTTGGCCCGCAACTTTAGAATTGACTGACAGCCTTCATCTGCATCATTTTTGGCAGCAAGAAGCAACTTTTTTTCTCCTAAAAAGGCTGTAAAAGCCCACTTCAATCAGCACCAGACGGCGGAAAGACAAAGTGAAGCCAAAAAGCTAGATATCTCCCTCAGGAGTTGGTGGAGACCAAAAACAGAGCTCAAAGGAGGGTGCTTATTGTAATTATCAACCCTAACCAGTCAAGGCAGAATGTCGTCCACCTAGAGCCCGCTTCTGCTTATGGTTTCTTCCCATTAAAGGGGAGTTTTTCTTTGCTGCTGTTGCCAAGTGCTGCTCATATGGGAATGTTGAGTCTTTTTAATTAAATTAAAAAGTACAGTCTAGACTTGCTCTGTTTGAAAAGTGCCTTGAGATAACTTTTGTTGTGATTTGGCACTGTATAAATATAGATGAATTGATTGAACCATTTATTGCAGTTTTAAAGCAGCACTTTGAGAATCTGAGTGAAAGCTTCATATTTTACAACATAAAAGTATAACCGTTATTAGTAAAAAGGTACATGTGTGAAAAAGCTACAAACAGGGCTTTCATTCCATTATCAACAACCAAGGCTACTGCTATAGATAGAAAGATAGATGGATAGTGTCTTGAGATTTCAAAGGAAATTGCTTGGTTACAGCAGCTAACACAAAGAAACACATCTGTAACTATCCAGAGCCAAACTAAAACCTTGGTAGGTAATGATAGTACACTTTAGGTTAAAGCTTTAAGACAGTTTAATGATGATTTTGACACATTGTGACTCTGTTTTTAAGCCATTTGTTAGCAACTTCTGTAGACCATAGTTTAAAAAGGCAGACGACACTATGTCCACCCAAACCATATGAAAATATTAGTTCTCAAACAGTTGAAAGGCCATATGGAAATGTGTGCTTAATGCCCACTAGCCCACTGTTAAATACTGCCAGAAATGGTCTGTACAGGCCCACTCACTGTAAAGTAGCTTGTTATTGTCAAATGGTTCATTAGCATAAGTAAAACATGTAATGCTGTTAAAACTGAGACCAGGAAGCCAATGATCATAAACAGTATATAGAATGCACTGATCAATAATTAGTGGTTGGAGGCTGATTGCATTAACAGTATAACTTTGACCACGAAAAGTCCTCAAACACTCATCCAGCCCATTTGTCTCTTTCCGTGCTTTACCAATAATCTTTCTCTTCTTCCTCTCCCCTTCAGTCAGCTGTCATCCCTCCATCAGGCCCAGTCACTGAGGAGGAAGAAAAGACGCAGCGTGTTGTCCATTTTCTCCGGCTTCCGCAAGAACCGCAACTCCACCATCTCCAACCAGGACTCTGAGTAAGTATGCAGCACAGGGTGGCTGAGAGGAAGGAGGGGAACAAAAGAAGCATTTAAGTGCACCGACCCTGAGAATGAGAGGGCTGTTAAATTAATCCAGCGCCAGGCATTAACGTCACATCATAGTTTCATAAATATTTTAATGGAAGAAAATATTTAGCTGTCTTTTTTCCTTTGGTTGGAATTGATTGCACTGCCTACATTTAAAGCCGTTGTTACATAATGGCACCATAGGCAAAAAGCAGAAAAAAGTATTACAAAGGGGGGGGGGGGGGGGGGGGTGAATTATATTGATTAATAACTAAGGGAGAGGACAGCACTCAATGAGAACTCTTTGAAAACCTTACTGTTAAAAAGGAATTACATAGTTGCACAAAATAGAGAGAAAAAACAGTCAGCTATGCATTTCAGCTGAGGTGCTTAAATATTGTACATAAAGAGATTGTGGCAAGGCTAAAAACACAATAGCCTCTGCTGGTTGAAAAGGAGACTGAGTTACACAATTAAAACAGCAGTGTGAAAGAGAAGAATCAAAGAGCAGATGACTAATCTTAAAGCCAGCTATAGATACAAATGGCTTCTTTTATTTTTACGTTTACCATGTTTTAAAGTGTCTTTCATTAAGATAGTTGCTAAGCAATCAATGAGCTTGTTGCAGCTTTCTCTTGGCTGCTGTCTACATTTATTTCTTTTGTCCTTTTAAGACATTGCAGAGTGTGTAGGAAGTATAAAAGCATCTGCGCCAAAGATGTGTACACCTGCTGCCTTTTCAAACTGGTGGCATAGGACTTGCATGTCTGTACTACTACTGAGCAGTATAGTCCTAGAAAATTGTAATTAATTACTCTTTTTTTTAAGTAATTATATTATCACTAAGCACTATCACTAATTTCTTTACTTTGCTTTCAAACAGCTCAAAATCTTACCAATCATACAAACTGCATTTTATGTAACATACAGAAATAGAAGCTGAGGCGTTTGTGGTAGGAACAGGCAGGAAACAGTTTGGATGAATTCCCTCAGCTGATTCACACACCCTCCAACTCCGAACTAAAACCAGCATCAGGTGACTACTAAATGTAGGCATATCTATGGCTATTGTTATCAACCCTCCATTAATCCCTTTAAGACAGCCAGCACACCAAAGAATGGAGCTTCACTTGGATTAGTAATTGAAAATGTAATTACTGAATTTCAAACTGTAACCCTTTACACTACTTGTAACAAAAAGAAGTCATAATATTACTGTAGTACATTACTGCTCAACACTGGTAATATATTAATACAGCAAAGTAAGTCAATATGAGGCCAAGTTAAATCACCCAGCACTTTCTCACATATTCCCAGGCCTCTCAGGTCAAACGTCAACCCCCCGTAAATTTCCTGAAATATGACTCACACATCACATTTTTCACATGTGGCTGTCTGTCCATCCCAGCAGCGCCTCAGAGAACGTCTACTCCATGATTCAGCACACTAGGGATGGCGGGCGGCCAGAAAGCACTGTTCCTGGAGCAAACGGGACCATGCCTTCACCCAGACCCATGCAGGGTGTACCTGTGCACGGCATAAGGGCTGCCAGCCCCCCCTGCCTCATCCAACGACAGGTACAGTCTCAGGGAACACATCGAGACCTCCCTTCAAATAGAAACCCAAACTTTGGACTCCTATGATAGCGAGCAGCTACTGACACCGAATCCCTATCAGGGCTGATGCTCTATATTGCGAACTCTGACCTTTGACCTTTTTGAAGCGTAAAGACACTTCACTGACAAATTAGCCCACTATTAGAATTACTGCCATGTCTTCTTCCTGCTTCCAATCAAACTCATAAACAGAGATCCAAATTACAAGTTTTCACATGCAACAACACAGCACACAGTTGCCTGCTGTGCCCACCACCTGCTATTCCCAGCTTTTTTTTCTGTGATGGATTTATCTAGCTTGTCTGAGTTGTGGAGGACTATATGGCCTGTTTTAAATCTCTGCCTAACCACACACACACACACACACACACACACACACACACACACATATCCACATATATAGAGTCATCCAAATCCCTTTGGTTCACAAAGAGTAGAGTCCATGGACCGTTGCTGATCCTTGAGGGGATTTGAGGACATCCCCAGCAAAATGAGGGCTAATTTAATTTAGTTTTAATTGGATTCACTTAGAATGATGCATAATTGTAGCTGTCACTCTCACCACTGTTACCACCAGACTAGACCTCTCTTATCTCTTATCATATGAATGTATGTGAAGTTAAATATTTTACTTCTTAAGATTTCAGGAATGTCCTTTACCTCTCCCCAGTCCACAGACCTGGTAAGTATGGTGTACAGCTGCATCGGGGCTGAGATCGAGGACTCGGACACAAGCAGCACCTGTGACTTCAAAGCGTTGGACCAAGACGCCGACAGGTCGACCACCATCTCAGATGCCCCCACAGATACCCGGACTAACGGCCACGTGGTGTCCTCCAAGCAACAGACGGACAGACAGATGGAGACGTGCAGGCAGGAGAGGATCGTACCACTGATAGATGCACGGCCCGAGCTGGAGGAGGACACGCAGAGTGGAGTCTTGGCTCTCTCTGGGCCAAGACCAGATCCTCCGCCACAGAGCACCAAGCCCAGTCTGTCTGTCATGAGGCAGAGACACCTGCAGGAGAGTTTAGGTACTGCAACTGAAGTGGAATTAAAGGTTCTATGAATCATTGTGTAATTAACTGTGATGCCATTCTGTGACTGCTGTAAACAAATGATGTAGAGAGCAGGTTGTCTGTCTCATCTAATTACATAGTTGTTGTTTTTTCTTTGCTCAAAATATAATATTCATTGGCTGATGTTAAAATACATCATATGTTACGGTTCTAAACTGAGCCATAACATGATCCACAGTGATATATTTTTACATCACTGTTTATAATTAAAACAGACTGGTGAAAAAAGCTCATAAGAAACTATGTGAAGCAGTCACAAAACTATAATTAGGAACATTAGAAAAGGACTGTTAAAAGACCATTTGTTAAAGACAGGTCTGTTAAACAGTTTAATGAGAGCTCCAGTATAAAGGTGGACATTGATTTGTCTGACTATTGTAGAGGCCTTTAGAGATTAAAGAGCCATTGTTAAAAGGCTGCTGTTAGTTTCCAGTTCAAACTTTGTAACAAGCCAAAAGCTCCTCACTTTCAAAAACTCTAGAGAGAAAGTGGCTTCAAAGGGAATTAAAAGATCAGTACGTCAACCAGAGGCCGGGACCGACTGTTTCGTGAAATCAATTTGAAAAAATTTGAAATGGTGAAACAGTACAGGGATGTTCACTTTTCTCCTCTCATTGAAAATCTTGCTGCAATATGTGGACAACGAACAAGGTTTAATTGTAGCTTCTGCTTGTGATGAGTTGTCACACCTATTTCACTGACAACCCATCAGAATATGCAAAAAAACAGGTGGCCAACTGCCTGCATGAATATATCTTTTTTAAAATCTCCCTTGAGGTCGTAACACGCACTTAACATGGAAACTGTTACAGCAACTCAGTCTATAATTATAGGTGTTGTATTATTTTACTTGATATTTCCATGTTTGTGAGAGATTTAATCCCTAGTTGAACCAGGGCTAACATTTCCAAGTACAGCATGCACACCAAATATGTGCTCCTGCTACTTGTCAGCGATTTTGTTTAAGGGCTTTCACTTCTTTTTGTTATATTGTTTGTTAGACTGTGTTCTTTTTTTCCAGAAGAGGCAGGGAGGCTGGAATTAGAAGAGGACCAGAGTGAAAGAAAGCGTGAAGAGAAGCAGAGAACACGAGGGCCAGAGGGACAACGTCCTCTTATTCCCAATAAGGTGCGTGTAATAGGAAAAAGTAACAGAAGACACACTTTTTTTAAAAAAGCCTTTACTTTAAGTCTGCACAATGCATCACATAACTAAACACCCATGTCCCACTCTCAGCCCAGTCTAGACCTCTCCAAAGACAGGATCTCTCCGGAAAAGGTCAAGGCATCTCCTGAAACCTCGCCCGTCAGTCCAGGTGAGGAAGGATCCACTGATCAGAGGGGTATGCCTGCTACTGACTCCATCATACATGAGGAGGAGACCACAGAGAGGAAAAGCCCAGCAGCATCTCCTCCAGATCCTGCTGTCAGTCAAGGTACGCTAACAATGTTATTTTACAGCAAAGAACAGTAAATAGTGGTAGGAGCTGTGATGTGGTAGGTTAGTAAAAATGTATGAAGTGTTTGACCCCAAAAATCACCAGTCAGTCAAATCGAACGGGTGGTTCTTTGATGTCTTTTTCAAATAAGACACATTACACTTTTTCCTCTCTGTTTAGCTATAGTTGCCAACCTGTTCAATCATGCTTATTACTAATGTCAGTAAGGGCATAATATAACACAATGAGATGATGATGATAATAATAATGTTACCTGTTCCATCATTAGATGAGGAAGGAGGCCGTAATGGATTTCCAGCAGCATCGCATCACACCAGGAAGTCCAACTCATTTGACATAGGTACTGTGTGTATGACAGTGTGTTTGTTGCTCCCCTTCTAATGTCCACACACTACATGATGTCCACCCAATATGCATGCTGTTCAGTTATAGTATGTGAAGGCCTCTTGCTGTTTTTGTTCAGAATCTATAACAATGGCTCAAAGTATATTTATTTCTTTATTTTATCAAATAAAAAGCAGCACGAGTCTCTTATTTGATGTCCTCCCAAGCCCGTAGTGCTTTGCTGGCTGTTTACGGTATTACCTGCAACCCCTTCTGAGTTCCCGTACCCCACTCTATGTGTGTGTGTGCGTGTGTGTCTCATGCCGTTTCCCCCTCAGGCATGGAACGAGACAGCCCCTACGATCTGGAGAGATCTTCAGATCGCAGATTCCCTGTGAAAAAGCCCTGTTTCCCCCAGTACAGAAACAGATCTCTGGACTGCCCTGCCGGGACCAGGTGTATGTATCTGTTTCCCTTCCTGCAAATGTGTGTGGTATGACAGCAATGTGACGGGGGGGGGGGGGGGATTTTGAATTAGCCTAAAAGTTTACAAAGTTGATTCACTTCCAAAAAAGTTATACATCTTAACTTTTGGAAAGACTCAAGTATGTGTAAACCTTCTCATAACCCTGCACATGGATGAGTCATACCTTACATATTGAACGCATGCTTGTTCTGGTTATTCAGTTGACGGCTGACCTGTGAAAGAAATCATCAATTACAATTTAAAGACGTAATCTGGCTGGTTTCCAGATCCGTCTCATTGCAGCTGGCAGTCGGATCTGACACTGCCAGGATAAGTGCGCTATTAGATGAGAACTTCACTTATTTCAGAAATAACGACCTTTTATTGCACCCTGCTTTAATTGGAGCTGAGCTTTAACTGGATCTCCTATTTGATATCATGTTCCATTATTGAGATAATTGGCAGCCATGTTTAGCTGATTCATCATCACTTTCTGCTCCTGAACTGCTTGGCATTGAATATGAAAAAAAACCCTGAAGCTGTGGAATACAAGGGGGCACTAATGACATAGCAAAACCACTGCCAATTACCTCTGTAATATGGAAGTATATATCAAAAAACCTGCTGCAGGGGACTCAATTACTATCACTCTGAGAATAAGAGGGTTCACATATGTCACATAGTGCCATAAAAGCCTGTAATATAGAATGTTTGCCTCGTCTGGTTACATTTTCCACTGACTTCACTTTTCTGTACACATTGAAAATGAATGAAAGGACTGTGTTAGAGTGCTTATTGTCTCTGTTTGTAGTGAATTATATTTGCTCCTAATGCTAAGTTTGGCAAACTTGAAGCTGGATCAGTTCATTTTTTTGGCCACTAGTGTGCAGCGTAACACTCATGATATACACTTACCTAGCACTTTATTAGATACCTGTGCAATCTAGTGCAATCTAATACAATCCAATACAACAACTCTACCATAAATCTACTTTTACGAAGCTTATACAGTTTCAGAAAGGTGATAATTCTACTTTCTTGAGGTCTTAGTGGGTGGTGATGGTGGTATCCTGGAGTGAATCATATTTAAAAGTGATCCTAATATTTTGGCCAGCCCATTATCATACACGAGTGGCAAAATATTTGATTTTCTGACAATTTTGACAAAAACTGAAAATGTTTAAACTTTGAAGCAAAATGAAGAGTGAATATCCAGTGGAACAAAACTTTAAATAGGTGCTAATGTTGCTCCATATCTGCTGGATGTGTAAACACTACAGCATCAGCTTCATATAAGGAGATAATACACCCACTAAAGCAATTTATTAGAAACACATGTGCTGTCTGATGCAATCCAATACAACATCTCTGCTTTAAATTTGACTTTTGCAAAGCTTAAACATTTTCAGTTTTTGTTGACATTGTTAGGATGTCTAATATTTTGCCACCCTCATGTATAATAATGAGGTGGCCAAAATATTAGGAATACACACACAACATTTTTGACATAATTCACTCCAGGAGAACACCATCACCCCACAAGAGAGTAAAATTATTACCTTTTGGACTACATCGACCAGAATTGAAAATTTACAAGCTTCATAAAAGTAAAATTTAAAGCAGAAATATTGGATTGGATTGCATTTGATAGCATATGTGTTCCTAATGAAGTTCTTTACTGAGTGTATTATCTCTTTATATGAAGATGCTGTAGTGCAGGGGTCTCCAAACTATTCCACAAAGGGCCATGTGGCTGCAGGTTTTAGTTCCAACCAAGCAAGAGCACACCATTTGACCAATCAGCTGTCTGAAGACTGAGATCAGCTGATTAAATGAATCAAGTCCTGCAGAAAACCTGCAGCCACATGGCCCTTTGTGGAATAGTTTGGAGACCCCTGCTGTAGTGTTTACACATGAAGCTGATATTTAGAGTTTTGTTCCACCTGATATTCATTCTTCTTTTACTTCATTGTCTGACAAAAATATCTGGCTCATTATCTGCTAAATGCTATTTCCACAGATTGGATGCTAACTCTGTGCAGGGCAGGTTGTGTACAGTGGGTTTATCAGAGATTTGCCACTAAAATACCTCCTGCTGCAATTGCAAACAAGTTAGGACAAGATCAGAAACAAACAATGATCCAAAATAGACTTAACTATGTTCAACAGCTAGCTGATGAATTTGCATGTTGTTTAGAACTGTGTAAGTAGCACACAGTGAGTTTTTAGAGCTTTTTCCTTGGAAAAATGTTGTTGCTGCTGCTATAAAGGCGGGAGATGAAAGTTTGCAAGCTGTGAAACCAAAATAATTAGCTAAAATATGCTAAGACGTTCTTTATAACAGAGCGACCCCTTTCAAATCACACTCAGTCATTCCAGCTCATTAGTAGTATAAAAACCATTGATTAGTTCAGCTTCTAAACTCAGGTCCTGACACTGTATTTGCTTATTCAGATTATGAAAGCCCCCACCTCGGTAACAGAGATGCATTATGACGTCACCAGCGGACCAGGAGAAGTTTGCTGGAAAAGAAAAACTGGAACACGGAGGACTTGAGAGAGACGAGCTTTTAAGAACTGTGTGGATCCAACAGCTGCTTTTTTTTCTCTTTTTCTTTTTAATCCATGTAAACATTTGTTGCTGAAAATGCATGTACTGTACGCTCTCTGTTTTTAACTGGTCGGATTTGCTGTGTTTTTTCTCAGGCATAATGGGAGTTCTCACCTGCAGTGCATAAAGTACCTGGCACACACACACACACACATAAATATACACACAGACACACACACACACACACACACACGCAGAGTAGTTCAACGTCTCTCCAGTAGTCTCATGAACTGTTGTTTTTATGCATTTGTGCAACATCATTTGAAGCTATCCTGTCTCCCTGTCTTTTACTGACAATCTGTGACAACTAGAAGTGAGTTTGTACTGTATTTATTCTAATGGAAGATGTACATACTGAATAGAAATCTGCACTAACCATTGTGGTAACTCTACCAGTTAACAATCATGTTTTTATTTGTGATAATTCTCTCATTTGATAACCGTGTTTGTAAGTATGCTTTTACTGTATGCTGATGTTGACGATTGAGAAATGTGTTACCATGCACTTAGCACTCCCATCTCTTCAAGAGTATTTAAGTCAGTCAGTGGATCACTTACAGGTTGAATCTGATTTTGCAGGCCTGAAAATGAGTATATTTTCTAAAAATGCTTCTATGAATCAGAATAAATAAAATTGACTTTACAGAAGGAACTGGATGATTGAAAGTTATTTTTGTGATGCGTTTATGGGCATGTTACAAGTTCTGCATTTGTATCTAAATCTTCACTGCTGTAATATAAGGGTCAAACATTTTCTAAAGGGGAATTTCACCAATTTTAAGCATAAAGGTCAATTAACGTGTCATTACGGTTTAACCTTTTTTGGGGTTTTTTGTTTTTGTAGTATCATCTCTCCTGTGGCTCATAAGAAGCTTTCTCAACACCCTGATGATGTCACGGTGATTGGATTGGTTAGCCTGGGCTCAGTGTGGAAATTGGAATATGTGGCAGCTTCCCAGACAGGAAGGGTTTAACTAAAAAAGGTTGCATTATGGGAAAAATAGTATCCAGGGTGTTGACCCATATTAAAGTCAGGACATTTCAGCTTCTGTTTCTTCAATGTTATTAATTCCTCTTTTAAAACTCTGTCTCATGTGATTCACCCAACTTTATGTAGGCAGACTGCCAAATTGGTAGAGGAGCTCTCTTTTAATTGGAAACATTTTAAACAGTGGTCAGGATTTAAGGGCCTAAAAAGATGCTGTTCTTGAAATGTCAGTTGAAAAGTCATCTTAAAAAAAATGTAAATTGACTAATTTGTCTACATGAAAAAATACCTCTATAAAGGAGCTTGTAAACCAGATAATCCAAGGAAAGTCATGACTCCAGATGCTATTTTTTAATTTAGGGCCAGTTACCGCCTCTGAACAGTAGATGGCAGCAGAGACTAAGAGCTTCTCCATCCTGCTCACTGTTCCACTGAAACCACCAAGTCCTGATGCACTGTCACCACAACTGTAAATACCGGCAGCAGCCACTGTCTCTGTAATAAATCACAGCAGAATATATATGATGATACAGATGTTAAGATGTTGATTTTAGCAGATGAGATCACTTGCTGACAAATCAACAGGAGACCTGCTAATGAGCAAAGATCAGCGCTTAAGTGAGAGTGTAAGCATGCTCATTAATTATTACTGTCTGGCATATAAACAGCAGATTAGGCCTATAGGTTACTGCTCTGTGATGCATGCAACTACAGGCCTGTTGGTTTTGTGACAATGGGAAGCTTTAATTCCCTCCATACAGTCACCTGATCTCACATGCTGTCAGGAAAGATCACAGACAGGGGTGTTGCAGTCACCGGATAAGCTATGTTAATTCTCTATGTATCTTTTCTTTCCATACACCATATGCTCAGCTGAATGTTTCATTACAGTATGTGTAAACCTATACGCGGCTTACTCATGCATTCAAACAATGCTCTACTAACTAAACAGTGTGTGTGTGTGTGTGTGTGTGTGTGTGTGTGTGTGTGTGTGATATATTATCTTAGGGTAATGCAGTCTATTCATTTTGATGTGTATCAGATGGGAGTCTGTGTGAGGTGTGCACTCAGATATCTGCACGTTCGCATGCTCGCTAATTCATCTCTGTATTTGTAGAGAAGTGTGTGCTCTCTGTGCACAACACCAGCAGATGGGTCAGCAGCAAGCCCCTTGACTCGCTGTGTCAACAGTGGCAGGCTGGTAATGAGTTTATATGAGCCACTGTGCTCTGCTGTGCACCAACTGAGCAGCACAAAAACAGGTAACAAAGCTTGACCATCCAAGAGTTTTTCTCAATGTGATAGTTTAGAGAGAGAAAAAGGATTTGGGGTTTCAGCAGGCTTCTGTTTCCAGTGTACGTGACACCACACAAAAAGAGGATTTCAGTTTAGTCACAGCCATGGTGCAGCTGTTGAAGTGGGAGACCTCCATGCAAACATACAGTGTACATGCGTGTGCTATATGATGTGTGTTGTATGCGTATAATCTCCATCCAACCTTACAGGAACTGTTTTATCTGAATGCAAACAAGCAGCATATATGAGACTGCCCATTTAAATCACATATGTCCTTCAACCATACACAGTGATGAGTGGACTTTGGTAATGGGAAGCATGGATGGGAAGCATATGGCCTGAATCCCAGCCCCTACCTCCATATGCAAAACCTGGCTGACAAAACCAGTGCAACTGAGCATTCATGATTCATATGACTGATTATGAAAACTACCTTTTCTGATTTTTGGAGGCAATAGTAATATTATGAGCAGCAACATGGCGATTTTCTGCTTTTGTTTGTGCTGCTTTGCTTTAAATCTATTTTTAATGTTCATGAGGGAACCGGAAGGGGAAACAAAAAGATTTCTATCAAGCTTGAATAGTCTGCAGCTGCAAGGAGTAGAAGGCTGAGTGAAATGCAATGTTTTCAATATAATAGTTGAGTGGTGCTTGCCATGTGTAAGGACTTGAGTCACGTGACTTGGACTTGAGTCTTGAATGTGGTGACTTTGATTAATGACCTATGACTTTGCTTGTACTCAGAATGTCTGGATATCATCATAGCAGTAAGAAAATCAGCATTTGTTGCCCGTTAAGCTAATGTTTGTTTAACAGCTCTACCAGATGATATCTCCAATTATCATATTTACATAAACAAAATAACAGCTGGCATCATGCAAAACATTTTTTCTAAGAAATTTAAAATGATTATAATACAAACCAAGGCAAGCCTGATCATTTTTGCTTTTAAATATTTCATTCAGTTGTTTTTTTAATTGCTTTCCAAATATATTGAAATATTTAAGGATTTCACAGCCATGACTTAAGATTAACTTGAGACTTGCAAAACAAACATTTTGTCCCACTTTTGGAGTAATTAATCTTTTCGATTTATTTTTTAAATCCCTGTTTAATCTTTAATTCTGTGGTAGCCTCTTCAAATTACTTGTTTTATCCAACTTAAAATTTGAAAAATCTCTTTTTTTTGCAAAGATGTCAAATGATCTGCATTTTTACTTGATGCAAGACTTACAGGTACCTTCCTTTGTATCATGGTACTGTAGCATCATCTGCTGTGGACAAAAGCAAGTAAACTCCTCATGGAAAAACTGCTTCAGACGTTGGTTATAGCTTCAAATGTTAGTTAGGGTTACAGTAGGGATTCCATGTCTGAGTTATAGAACTATAAAGATCTATAAGTACTTTGATATATTGGCGTTCAAACCTCCAAAGGGGCTAAAACTATAGATCCCTCCCACAATAATCCATTTATCTATTATCTATTATGTCAAGAGGAATGGTCATCATCAATCATGACGTATTTGATATATTTCCTCTATTTATTTGCCTTTTCTGTCTTTCCTTTTCTTTCTTTTCATGTTCCTCCCTCCTGACCATCTGACTGAGGGTGTTCACACTCAGTTCAACTAGTCAGATTCTGCCATTAAACCAATCATTTCATTGTTGTGAAATGTTAATAACTGTTCCTTTTATCTGCTGCTGTAATTTCAGTATCAAATCAATGCCACCCACCCATTCCTATTCACCTCCAGTTTGATCTGACTCAGCTTTCCATGCATCCTTGCACAGGGCTAATCAGAAGTCCTATTATATATTCTATATATATTCAGCTCTTCCCCTCTTCATCACCACCAGTGTCTAGACTTCATTGAGGGCATATTCTATGTAAGGTTCATGGTGTGACTACCCCCTCCCAAAACAGATGACCTAATGTTGGTGTCTAATCACAGTAGACTCCTCATATATCTCTTCAATCTTTCCTGTTTGCACAATACACAATATCAAATTAAATTAATTTAGCTTTTCTGGAGCTTTTAATTAAAATCTCCCCTGATTGAAATACAGCGTTGTACATGAAGGGTTGACAAATGCTGCTAATTGGTTTTCAAGCTAATATGACCTCCCAAAAATCACAATCACATCAAGGCACATCACTTTAAACTCCATACACTTTACTTTAAATCAACTGAAGCAATCAACCCATAAACTTTACTGCTTCTGTGTTCCTGGCTTGGCTCCCTTTTATTCTGCCTTTAGAAATATGACGCACAACAGAGCGGCACACACTTAACGGATTCCTCTGGCTCCATCCTGAACACTACACGGCTCAGACATCTCCCACCGACGCAGCCGTCACTTTGTTTATCCTCAGGTTTATAAAAGGCCTCTATTCAGTTTGCCTCCATCTTTACGATCTGAGGAGGTGTATTTGACACTTTCCACGCCAGCCTCGATGGAAGCAGTCATTCATCGCCCTCTCCTTCCTTCTTGATCTTAATGTTCTTTCACTCTATTCCTCTTTCTGCTCTCTCTCTCTCTCTCTCTCTCTCTCTCTCTCTCTCTCTCTCTCTCTCTCTCTCTCTCTCTCTCTCTCTCTCTCTCTCTCTCTCTCTCTCTCTCTCTCTCTCTCTCTCTCTCTCTCTCTCTCTCTCTCTCTCTCTCTCTCTCTCTCTCTCTCTGTCTCTCTCTATCTCCTCTGTACCTGCTTGTGTTCTGAAAACTCTCATAATACCTAGCTAGCAATTAGTGGAGATTAAAGCTGTGTGTGTGTGCGTGTCTAGTTGTGCTTGTACGTGCGTAGGCGGCTCAGCGTGTTTGTGTGCTCCTCTGTCGTCGGTGTATGTGAGTGAAAAAGAAAGTGATAGTGAGGTCAGCGCGGCAGGAGCTGAGGCAGTGTTAGATTTAGTAGGAGTGAGACATTTTTGGAGACAACAAATACCTTAAGGGAGAGATGCCAGCTTAGTTAACCATGTCACAGAGGGTGGTTGTACAGTGAAGAAGCATCACATGGCTAAAAGTGTGTTAACAGGTGGACATTTCATCCATATGTAATTTTTGTTGATTCCAATACAACAGGCAATGAGATGCTGCTATAACAGATGTTGAGAATTTGTTTGTCAGTGGTTAACCTCATCAGTGGTGCTGAGGAGTCTGAGGATGGATTGGGCTGAAAATGTTTATTGAAGCTTGGCCAATACACCTTCTGGTCATGATGCCACCACAGCTCTGAAGATCCTGTCCTCCATGGATGGTCTTTAAGCCTTCACGGATAGTACCGCAAATACTCTATGCCCATAAATGGTCATATACCCAATGCATCTAATGGGATTTGCCAATTGGTTCGTTATTCTACACACAAGGAAACACAGTTACACATATATTCGGTCATATTCTCTGATCTTGGGTTCCACAGCAATGCTGCTCCACCATTATCAAAGTGACTCCGGTTTTCCCCAAAGCAGTATGTGTCTCAGCCAAGATGATAGTGCTGTGCTTCCAATTATTACTGATATTTTGTTTTTATTCAAAGCACATTGTGTAGCCCCTGTGTAAGAAATGTGCTATATAAATAAAGCTGCCTTGCCTTGCCTTGTCTTGCCTTGCCTTTACCTCAAGGCCCATGCTTGACCTTAAATTCCCTAACAGATTTCACTTTTTGGAGAAGGCATTCTCTTAGATTTTGGGATCTTGCTACAGCGATTTACTCTGCAGGCACAGGACAATTAGTGAGGTTGGCTACTTATGTTCTGAGATGAGGCCTGGGCTTCTATCAATTACTCTTATGAAAGCCAATTTCGTTGTATAGTTGCTAAGATTGAGGAATAAGACACATAAATCAAGCAACTTAGATGTACCTACAACAATTTTCAAGAGTAACCTTCAAGAACAACTCTTAAGTGACAAGACAGAGACAAGCCAATAAATCACATCTCCATAATCTAAAGCAAATAGAGAATAAGTTTTAAAATGTTATTCCTAAAAACAAAGTTTGTTTTATTTTTACATAAAAAAAACATATTTTTGTTGTTGTGGGCGAGATATCTCCATGAAATCTGAATGCAAATTTGTCATCTATCCATAGACCCAGGTATTTACATTCTGTAATACTCTCAATAATGGATCTTTGTATCGTTGAACTATGAACATTTTTGCTATTGTCATTGTTACTTCTGGCCTAAGAGAAAAACATAAACTTGGTTACACAGAACAAGTGTCAGATCATTAAAAGCTTGGAGAATGTCAAAGGCAGCTTTTCCACAGCAAAGCAGAGTCTGCAATACACTACAACATCATCTGCATATAAATGTGCATGGCAGTTATTTAAAAAGATGAGAAGATATAATGTATTCATTTATTCATTCATTTTCCAAATCACTTATTCTGTAGAGGGTCGCAGTGGGGCTGAAGCCAATCCCAGCTGTCACTGGACCAGAGGTGGGATACACCCTCGACAGGTCGCCAGTCCATCACAGGGCTTACATATAGAGACAGACAACCATTCACACTTATGGGCAATTTAGAGTGACCTTTAACCTAAGCTGCATATTTTTGTTCTGTGGGAGGAAGCCGGAGTACCCTAGTACAACCATGCAGGCACGGGGAGAACATAGAAACTTCACACAAGGATATAATTAATGTAAATTGTAAAAAGAACTGGACCGAGGACTGAGCCTTGTGGAACACCTTTAGTTATCAGTATAAACTTTGAAGAAATAGTTCCCAAAATCACAAACTGTTGTGAATAAGATTAACAGGTAATCCAGGATCCATGCATAAACCCTTGAAATAAAACCAATTACCTAAAATATGTCAAAGCCATGAAGAAATGAGAAAAAAATCTGAAATGGCAAAGTTCTGCTGTGATGATAGATGCAGACAATATAAATGCAAAGGAAAGTGAAAGAGAATGCCAGCATTATTATATATTAAATGCAAGAAGAGTGTTGTAACACACTATCAAATGCTCAAATCAAATCCAAATGAGTGGCTAAAATCACGCTACTCTAAATTATACCTTTGTTCACCTATATGTATATTTATTACTAATCATGCCCAATGATGAGTAATTTTGTACCACTCCAAAACCTATCCTATCACTACAGTGACCTATGATTCTGCTCCTCATTTACCAACTCGACAATGGAACTTTATAAGATGTAGAAAATGTGTAGCTTTCATGTCTACCTTTCACATAATTCCAAATTTTCATTTTTAGCAGTTTGATTAATAGACACCCTGGTTTGCAATCAGTGTTCTAATTAGTGTCAGGTAATTTCTTGTTATGCTGAAAAAACACGGGGGCCCCAAACTGTTACCACTAAGTTGCATGTGATTGTCTAAAGAGTATACGCTGTAGCATTTGGGTTTCCTTCATATTCCACACCATGAAAAAACATCTCCTGTATCACAAATACACAAATGCTTTATCAACATATTTTTGACCATATAGTGTACATAGAGCCCAGTGAATTTGGTTATTATTTCTGTCATACAGTAAAGTCAGTGGATCACTGGATGGACATCATGCTCATTATCTTGACACTTTGTAGGTAGAGGGGAATGAGGTTGTTTGTGTGACCAAAGGACAGCATGGGAAGTCAAGAGGAGGAGGGCATATAGGCAGGAACGCAGGTGTATGCCCTCTTTCTCTCTCCCTCTCTTCTTTATGCAGTACATCAGCTGATGGTGAACGGAGGGCTTTTCCCTCGAGGAGCTCACTGCGCACAGTAAGTGAGACTCATAATTTTACCATCCTCTCTATGTATGTCCCTGTGGCTCTGCCCGCATTCCAGACCTCTGCATTTTCTTTTCAGCTCTACTTCAGTCCACACCTGTGTCAAATAGCTGCTGCACAAATGTCTTCATTTAGATTAAACCCACTTGAAGTTTGACCTCATTGTGCCGCACTATTCTTTGTAGCAGATGTTTGGTGATATTTGTACTGGCTGGATGATTATGTAAGACATGTTTGAGTTATACTTTATACTGTTCTAGCACCTCTTCATATATACTTTTAAGTGATAAAATGTGACATCTTCTTATATCATTTCCAGCACATGGGAACAATGCTGTGTCCAAATGTTGCCAATAAATCCTACAAGGGAGCTCTAATTCAGTGTAAGGGTACATCTCTATTGCAGAACTGAAGATTTGTGGATGTGCACGTTTGCCCGTAGCAGTTAGAAAGTTACTGAATGCAACAAAATGACCCATTTAGCATCTAAAACAGGGGACAATAAAAGAAAAAAAAGGTATTCGTGAAAGCAGTTTATGGTTTAAACTATTGGATATGATGCTGCTATTGTCTGCTTTGATTTTTTGTTGTTGTTGTTGAAAGAGTAATATATTAATTAAATGATGTGCGTCTTAATCCAAGTAGTAGATAGATGACAAATAAAAGAAGAGCGAGGGTCTACAGCAGTGCTAGTGGCTCGTGAGGCTGTACCTTGGATCAATTAAAGACCCCCTACAGACATGGTTTAAAACATATCAAAAATAAGTGAAAAAGTAGATAACATGCTCCAGGATAGCAGCCTGTTCATTATTATGAAAGTTTCCCACTGGGCGTATATGCTGAAAAAGTCTGAGTGAGCATTCATGTTTTTGGCCCCGTCATCCACAATATGGAGTTTAGTCTTTGGAGGTAGCTGATTTTGCATTGGCTCCCGGCAAACATGAAATGCATTATATAATTTAATGATACGGCTCTTCTAGACTTTCCAATTTTTATTGACCAGAGGGGATCAAGTTCAGTTGTTCTGGGTCGTTTTTGAGACTCAACAGTTCTATGAATGATTGTGTATGTGGCAATAGGCTTTTTGAGGCAATGTGTGATGTGATACTGTGATGACACGTGTGACCACTTAAAAAAAAAAAATCACCTCACAGCCCAACGCCATTCCTGGAGGCTTGAGTTGCTTTGAGATGAATGCTAACATCAGCCAGCTAAGATGATGAAACTAAGCAGGTATCAGCAGATTCACCATTTTAGCTTGCAGCATCATGCAGCATCAGCTAATTAGCACTATACACTAAGTACAGAGAGAGGCTGATTGCTAATGTCAGTCACTGGGCAAGTTTAAAATGATCAACATCTGATGATGGTGCTACATGAAAAGTTCATCATCAATATGATTAAAATTCATTGTGATGGGGGCATGATTATGTGCACCAAATGTCCTGGCGTTCCATCCGATAGTTGAGGAGATATTTCCCTAAAACCACCACAAATGTGAACTTCAGAGTAGCGCTTAAAGAAAAGTTAGCCAACTGACATTGTAATTGTCTTGCTGAGGTGTTGAGCCACTGATCTGCCACAACAGCTTCCATCAAATACATTCTCCAAGTCTCTGGGGATCTACTGCTCTGTGAACACAATTCTTGCAAAAGGGATTTCCCCATTGGTGTTTTGATGATAGTAGTGGGAAGTGTCACAAAAATCTTCTAAATGCACTCAAATGAGCTGAGATTTGGTAACTGCAAGGCTGGAAAACATGACTCCACACTATTTTTTAACTTCCATCAAACTATTCAGTGACCTTTAGTTTTCTTCTCTACTTTTCTTTACAGGTTTTATTTTTAAATTTGTCCCCCATCTGTAGGCTACTGGATTAAATTTTGTGGTAAATTAAATCTGTTTTTCCTTCTGCTTGGTGATTTTCTCTGAGAAACACAGCCTGGATTGATTGATTTTCATGCTACAGTACAGATGTATGTAAATCCATAAAGTGGCTAAGGAGTAGTTGTGGTTGGACTGAAAATAGCCTGGAGCCAGTCACAAACTCTAAATTAGTAAATCAGTTCAGTGGAAGGTCAATGTGTCTAAAATTAAACACAATTAGTTTAGCCTTGTGTTGTTCATTTCATGTCTCTGTACTCTTCATCAGTTCTGTGTTCTTGGCTGTCTCTCCTCATCTGTCATGTTATCTTTCCCTTTCAGCCCTTTTCACTACTCCTGCTCTTCACTGTTTATTCACTTGCAGCTGTCCTGATAGAACCAGAGTGACAAGAGAAATATAAATACTATGAAGCTCTGTCACCAGCATAATGTGCGAAGTGCATTTTAGTAAGGCTGGAAGCAGGTTGCTGATTTGTTATTTCCCCTCAAATAAATGATTTCCACTCTAATCACTGTCATTTAAGACGTGCATTCAGCATAGTAAGTAGGATAGTTTGTGACCTTTAGTTCAAAATACCAACTAAGATTTTGTTTTGTGCACAATATCACCCATCCCCAATATGATATTTAGACATGGATGTTGAGCTTGAGTGAGATGCCGCATAAAAGGCACAGATGGATGAAGAAATGAACAAACATTTGTTGGTCCAGCTGTCCCTCAAACACACACACACATACACAAACACACAATATTGTGCACACAGTTGATCAGATTTTGACAAAAGTGGGAGTAATGCATAAATGCATAAAAAGTAATGATGCATCCTACCACAACAATGGCATTTTCAAATTCTATTAATAATGTCACAATTAATGACTAATTAATTATTAAGCATATGGAGAAAGGAGAAAATTCTGAGTTTTTATTTTATTTAAATTTTCTATAAAAATGTGGTTGAAACCTTTAAGTTACCCTAATTGATTTCATAAGATAAGAAGATTGAACTCAATCTCATGTCTGTGCTACTTGTTGGAGTCAGGCCATGGTTAGCCTAGCTTAGCATAAAGAGTAGAAATGGCTGTCCGAAGTGGGAAAATACCCCAACCAATACCTCTAAAGTTAGCTAATTAAAATGTTGCATCTCCTGTGTTTAACTCCACAAACAGATGTAATAATTGTTAAGCTTCCAAATTGATTCATTCCTATCCAATGCTAAGCTAACTTAAAATATGTTTTAGCCAGTGTACATGAGCTGAAATTTCCCTACCGGTGAACTTATAATTGACAATACAGCTATAAATGAATGATAAATAAATATTAACTTGGATTTAAGTGACGCAAGATTAAAAAAGAAAATTCATTTGGAAAGCAACTTAACACAACAACTACAACTAGCTAAACCTAGCTAACAGTCTAAGAGTTTTGTCTCTGTTTTCTTAATATTTAATACAAATTTACAGGAAATTCTATGTTTTTTTAATAATTTACAGACATATAAAAAGGCCTTACTGAAATAATTACCCAAACTTGTCTTTTTACATTTCTTTTAATATACATTGCCAACAAACATGACCATTCATGTTGGTCAGAATCAGGCTACGTAGGCTCTTCATACTGAAATAGGGTAAAGTTGTAAAGCTCACTCATGGGGGAAAAAAGGAAGTGTTAAACTATTCCTTTAATGATTTGTAGGTGTTCTGACTTCATTATGCCACACCACCGACCAATGTCTTTCTTAGCTTATTAAGTAATTTATGAGTTTAATAAAAGTAAATTAAAAATTGGATAGTGGATGTTAGACTGAGACATTTTAAATGCATCTCTAGGTAGACACCTCCCAGGGTGTTCTAAAGAGTTCATAATTTAATCCATCTTCAAAGTGTTTGGGATTGTTTTCTTGGGGGATATTCCAATGGGATGCAGTTGAGGATAGCTGTATTGATCCATCAAGACATCAGTAAGACTAATGAAACTCAGTGGTATATCTTTGTTTATGCATTTGGGGTTTTGGGGAAATCAAGACAATGGCTTTATTGCAGGTTGGAGTCTGTTCAGATGTTGATGTAAAATCAATTACTCAACAAACCTTTGCAAATGCCACTGCGTAGGTTGCAGAGTCATCTCTTATAAATAAGTGGCTTGTTTACTTAAAAGGATAAGTGGCTTGTTTACCTCTAGGGTTTCACTCTTGTTAACTGAATTATCTTTACCAAAGACAGTACAAAATACTGTAGTAGTGCAGGTAGATTATATGTGTTGTTTATCCCTCCTGACAAGCTCCCTTCCTCTGTCTGTGTGAGACATCTGCCTGTGCCTTGCCATGTTGTTGCTGAGGTGAGTTGTCTTGTTTGTGTCGTGATGCAGTCGCACTTGCTTATGTCACTTAGTGTTTGTTGCTTAAGTCTCCTGAGACAGAAGAAGGGAGACTAGACCATCTTGTCTGAATCATCAGGCTTGTCAATCACAGAAAGAGCCTGGTGAGCTCCAAATTTCAGGTGATCCAGGAGATAAGGAGTATCAGTTATTATAAACATGAATAATGCATGGCAGATGGTTGATTATTAAAATGAGTTTTCAAAATTATTGTCACCCTGTGTGTCTCACTAGATTCCTGATTTTGTCTACCTTGCTTTAGCAGTTGTTGGTAATTTTCTTCACATCTAAAAATCCTCTTCTCTATTATGCCTTTGCTCTCTCATCATCAGATAGTTTACATTTTCTCCTCACGACCCCTCAGTGCATTCATTCCTTGACTGGCCTTGTTCTACTCATTTACAATCCTATTTTGTAAAAATACTCCAATTTCTCCAATACTCCAACTACTTATGCACCAGGCTTTCTTTCCTCAACTATTCTCCAACTCTAAATCTGTTGCTCTTTCAGGGAAACACCTTGTACTGTACTGAGTCTCACGGTCACCATGCCTGCCATAGTCAACCTCCTTTTCAGCGTTGTCTCCACCAACACCACCATCTCCTTTGCTGTGGTGCTGCCCATGGTCAGTCTAGTCTCTCTTGTGGTGGGTGTTGGGGGTCACCTCCTGCTGTGGCTGGTGCTGATGAGGAACCCCCGAAGCCGCTCCAAGCCAAGCTCCGTCCTGCTCCTCAACCTCAGCCTGGCTGACCTGGGCGCCCTGCTCACCTTGCCCTGTGTCCTCCTAAGTGCCAGTTTCCAGAACTGGCAGCTTGGAGGTGGGACCTGCGTCTTTCTGGGGTTCATGACTTCCATAACAGTGGGAGTGGAAATCTTCAGTCTGGCAGCTTTGTCAGTGCTGAGGTATCGTATCGTTGCACCACGGACGAGACTACTTGCTAGTCTGATGCAAGTGTAAGTATCACTTTGAGAAGATTTTACAGGATAATACTGGTGATATAATATTTTTTATTATCAACAAATCCCATTAACCTCCTGTAACCCTGCCTCTTCATATCAGGACATTACATTTTGGGTTTGCTGGACCTTATACTTCATTCTGCTTAACTTGGACTTGTTGTCCTCATTCGTACACACTTTTTTTGTGCCACCTAGTGGTAGCAAAAGCACAATAAATTAATCAGTGTAAGAAACAAGATGACAGCCAATCTCCAGACAAGTGCAGCAGGTACAAAACCATATCACATTTTATGGTTGAAACTTGTTTACTTATGGTTAATAATATTTGTAGTTTGATATGCTATAGAAATTTGACTAATTTCAGCAATAGCAACAAACTAATCAGGAAGTACTCAATTGAGGACATTGGGGCTTTATTATCATTAATGCAAAGGGAAGGTGTTAATGTAAGGAAACAAATAGCAATAACATTGTTGACTCAGGTGTATGCTGTCTTATACTCTGCAAATATAACCCACCTATGCAGAAAATAAACCTACTGTATGTTCCCTCTTTCCCTCTCCCACAGGTTATGCACTGTAGTAGCCATTTGGATTGTCTCAGTAACCATGGCGTTACCAAAGGTCACCTACATCAACTTTGATGGCGGTTGTACATGGTCCGTAGGCCGACACGAGTGGCTGTCTTTCCTGGTTCCCGCCTTCCTGGTTTATTATGTGGGCCCTCTCCTTTGTATTGCCATCAATTGCGGCCTCATCATCTCCCATCTCCATGGCTGCAGGGGCACTCTGGCTGCTGACCGGCGCAACAAAAAAGCTACTGCCCTGCTGATTGCCTCAACACTGGTTTTTGCTATCAGCTGGTTGCCATATTACGCACTTGAGTTTGTTAACGTTATGTCACCTCATGTTAGCTCTGCAGCCTCTCCCATTAGCACATTTGGACAAAGGCTTTCTTTAACTTCTCCATCACATATGTCAGTCACTACACCTGAGCCAAGTGTGGAAACAAAGACAAGGGTGTCCTTGCTATGGGAAATAACATCCTTGATGGCCATTTTGCTGGTATGTCTAGCACCATGCTGGAACCCGCCACTATATTTCCTGCTGTCACGTCCAGCAGTACGTCAGCTCCAAGCTCTGCTGCCTTCCTTCTTTCATAAGTATTTAGGCAAAAAACCAATACAGAGCTGGCGTATTGCTCCTGCTCCTCCCCCTCCCCCATGCCCACCACACCCAGAGCCTCCTTCACACTCACTAACTCAACAAACTCTGACACACAGACTGACTCAGTAAAAGCACACACACAGCTGTGTTCACTCACATACAGTCGCCCCCCCGCCCCCTCTTTTCTCCAAATATGAATAGTAGTCACTATTCATATTTGCCATCACAAGAAACATGCAAATACATGAGTCACTGCCTGTTTTGTATATACATTCTATTGTGTTTGCTTAGATGCTTATTTGGTCATGCCAACATCCACTTCACAACGTTACAGTAAATGTATAAAAAGGCTCAAGGGAACAGTGTGTGGGGCCTCTCAGATAGATAACAGTGTATCATAAACAGAATGCATTACATGCCATAAAAACAGAAGATTCATA
This sequence comes from Scomber japonicus, assembly GCF_027409825.1. Taxonomy (NCBI): domain Eukaryota; kingdom Metazoa; phylum Chordata; class Actinopteri; order Scombriformes; family Scombridae; genus Scomber; species Scomber japonicus. Next base: position 8,675,963 of record NC_070589.1, read on the forward strand.
TTCCTCATTGTAATGCAAGAGTCACTAAGCAACTCACTGTCCCAGTTAGGGGAAGCTTAAAGAGGAGAGCTGCAATTCGGAGGTGATTTAAGAGAAAGAATTACAGCAAAATAAAGCAGGTCCTCTGTATATCAATGTGCACATTATAATTTACAAAACCAGGTCACTGAACTTCTTCAGAGCCCCCACATGGGACCTCAAGCTGCAATCTTAATAGCCTTTTTCAGGCACACACAAAAGGATGTCTGCTGAGCCCATACTGACTGGCATGACCCATCAAAGCACACATAAAACAGATTCCCCGTGGAACTTTTAAACAACTGTCCCCAAGCCACAATAAAAGCACGCCTGATAAGTATAACATATGGCACATGCATGATGTGTGAAGTATTAAAAGGGCATTGCCTGTTTCCAGAAGCCTCCATATAACATGATTACGTTGCATCTAGTAGATTACAAGAAATTTAGCTTTGTAACCCTTTAGCTAAGCTGTCTGACAGAGCAAAAACACAGGGGACAGAGAGCACCATGCCTGCCTCCATGTAAAGCGCTTGGTTGCAACATTATCTAAATTCAAAGTCATCTCAATAACGTTGTGAAAAGAGGCCTTCTTGACTTATGACAAGCATTAATAGAAGCTGACCTGTTTTGTTCTGAGCTTGAATGTGGAGAAGTGCTTATTAAATGAGGGATTGGCAGAAAGATGACTACATAGGAAAATTACATCTTAACAAGTAGAGCCCATCTGCAACCAGAGTGGTTTAATATTACAATGTAAAGGTCATGTCATGTACTTGCATTGGTCGGGGGCTTTGTTTGACAAATTGGCTGCAGACAAGTAATTGGATTTTTTGTTGTCGGGGCTATTCATACTGAGAGATGTAAAGCAGTGATTTAAATTTATTGGGAAGTTTGCCACGAATGTTGTATAATGAGTTTGTTTTTCAGCTAAAATGGAGATGGCTTAAAATTCTAGTCTGAAACCCAAACAGATATTTAGCTTGTCTGAGCTACCTAAATACATAAAAACAAACAAACAATGGGGGAGTCTCCCGACTGTTTGTTTGTGGAAATATAAACTATAATCATACTGCTACAATCATGCATTATCTTTTTTTCAAAAGCTGATAAAAAGTTTTTAGACAATGGGAATGCATGTAAATTAAGTTTTAGGCCTCTGGGTGGGTGTTTCACTTTGATAATGATTGATCATTTGACCTTGCAGGGAGACATTCAACTTCTGAGGTGTGGTACCAAAGTAAGGCTGGAGATATACTTGCTTGTTAACCACACACACACATAGACAACGTTGCATTATAAACGTATTTCTTCACATACTTGCTTGTGCACATTGCGTGTTACTGAAGGATACCACTAGAGGGCACACCAGAGAACTAAGGATATAAATAGAACTTCTGGATTTGCATGATGTAACTGATGGAATTGAAGTTACTCTTTCACAAAGTCAAAAATGTACCACCAAATCAAATTACCAACTTCACTACTCGTAACAAATCTCCGTTATCTTGTAAAATGCTAATGAAGGCGCTACATTGGGAATTATAATTTGGACCACATAAGTTCACAAGTTAAAACAAACAACAAATATATTTATGCTATATTAGTGAGAATTCAATTTCAGTTTGACTGTAAAGTAGAAATATGTAACATTGATATCAAGTGTTTAAAATGGAGACTGCAGTCCAAATTGAAAATATTGGAGATAGTTGTCTCTCCCCACCATTGCTCCCAAAGCTCATGTTTTTTTTAGGTAGGTGGAATCCATCTCAATTGATCCAGTTTTGTTTGATCTGGCAACCTGGAGTGTTGAAATGGACGTCAACCTGATCCCACAGAAATGACCACAACCTTTTACCACTGCATTACATGGTGGTAGTACGTTCAGGTCGAATGAGCAATGAGCAGAATCACAGAGGCCATTGAATTGAAATTTCAAAGACAACATACTGGCTGTAGTATTATAGTCAGAGAAGCCAGTATTTCAACTTCACATGTTTCCTTAATCTCTGACTCATAAAATGACCATTATCATGGACCATTATCATGGTCATTTTATGAGTTACAGTAAATACATTACATACTGGTCCTTTAAGTAATAGCTGGCCAAAACAACGACACATAAACAATCAATTCTCACAAGCTAATGTTTAAGTCATGCTTTATCTACAGTGTTACAGTTCACTGGACGGCAACAAGTAATGATGTTCCAGTGGTGTCATTATCTAGACATGAGCATGGCAGCCATGTGACCATGATAAATACATGAAGTCATCTCTGACCTTGCAGATGTCATCATATTGACAGCCATAAATCCTGCCTCGGTTACCTCTTGACCTTCTGACATCTCCCAGACTGCACCACTGCACATTCTAATGACAGACCAGCGTGTTTCCATTAGCAAGGAGCAGGCGAATTTTAGTCAATACAGTCTTGGTGGCTAATGAGAGCTCTTATCGCTGTCATCTGTATGCCCTGTGATCCTCTCATACAGTGCACGGCACTCGCGAGCTCTGATGTCCTGATGAGACTTAATTAAGTCTGCAGATTAGCGAAAGCTTAAAATATAAGTCATGCTCAGCAGGCCCATTGAGATGATCCTTCCCATCTCCATTCAGTCTGTTTACTGTAGCCTCAATGTGTCTGGAGGCTTCTGCGACTCTTTCACACAGTGTGAGATCAGGCAGCTATAAGAACAGCAGTAGATAGAATAACTACAAAAAGTAAAGCTGAGAGGAAATTAATATCCAAGGGATTCAGGACTGGAGATTGTTATAATGGAGGGACTTCTCATTGTCTAGACGGGCATTTTAGAGCTGTATTGATTCTTTGAGAGTGACAGTAGAAATGAACACTTATCAATTAATAGCTTAAATAGGGTGTCAGGTCATTCACTGTCATTGAGTGCTATTTAAATTCCACAGGGAAGATCTGTTTAACCCAGAGCTTCAGTATAAAGCCACAGTGCTTCAAAAATGGTCCAAGCCAGCATGTTCACACAGCATGAATTATATGCTCCTCTCAGCAATCGGCCCCCTACTGTGTGTTAAACAGGAAATGAAAGAAACCAGTGAAAATTGTTTACTCATATACAGTTTATGCTGTTTCAAATGATTCTGCATGAATCTCTCACCAATTGTGTCCTTTTTTCAAATTTGCTGTGCTTTAAAGCTACTTTAAAGTCAGCATCAAATGGCTGTGCAAATGTACTGTATCATGCATTTCATTTTTATTGCAGTTTTTGTTTTTTAACTAGTTTTTGATTACAGTAATGATGTTGCTTCAATTAAAGTTAGTTAAATTACTTGAATTTGGATAATTTCAGGTTTGTTTCTTTTTTATTTTGACAGAATAAACAATTTATTCTAACTTAATGTAAACTCGTGTGAAATGTATGCATTAAATTAAGTTGATATCAAATGGTTAATTGCAGGGCTATGGCACAGTGAAAAACAGAATACCTTTAAGTCTAATACAAGTGACCACAATACAAGAACATCTTTCACATAAAAAGGTGAAATATTTCAGCACTGGACAGCGCCCATGCATCCACAGTTAATAACAACACTATACATCCAAAATATGACAAGAAGAAGGAGTGCATTTATTCCATATGCATAAGCAGTAATACTGTTTTCGGATGAAATGGCTATCACAGCGCCAGAGATTAAATTAATAATATCCAATGTGATGCCACAATGAGAAGTGCAATACATTTAATCTACGCTATGTCAACTATGCATGCATTTGTAAAACAAACAGGCTATTATTACAATCCTAGTGATTATATTTCTATTGCAAACAACGTGTGGGCCAATGATATGTACTCATACTGATGTGCATTGGTTATAATATTGTGGATTAAATGGTCATGTCAGAAATGAAAGGAATAATATCCACAGTGCAGCCACACCCAGAAGTGCATTTATCCTAATGTCAACTGTTCACACATGGATATCAAGCTGGATATCATCATGGTCTTAATGATTTTATTTCTATTGTAGGCTGACTGGCAAACAATAAGCATGTGTCAATTTATTCCACACACACACACACACACACACACACACACACACACACACACACACATACACACACACACACACACACATCATAGGGTACAAGAGCTGCACATGCACACAGCCAGGGATCAGACTGGGAACAGAATGGCTGGTAATTAACTTTCACATATCTCGTTATTTAAAAAAAGAAAAACGAAAATGCTTGAGGGGGGGGGGGGGGGGGGGGTTAACTGGGGTTGCGTAGATTTATTTATGACTTCTTAGCCCCCGGTGTAGCATCGTGCCTGGCTAATTGTTTTGAAAAAAGGTTATAATTTGTTGTACAGTCCTTGCATCATCATGTTGGCTCCAAGCCAATTTACTACTTTAAAGGTATGTTCAGATAGAATACAAAGTGGGTACCAACTCAGCAAATATTAGCTCTAAATCACCAGTACCTCCAATCCTTTCTGTTATTTTCTGCCAGTCTCTCTTGTTTTAGATGCTCTGCCAAATTAGACAGAAGTTCTCCATCTTTTAGTTCTTTGAAGATAGATAACTTGTTTCCTTACAGCCAATCAAATTCACGGTCCAACTGAGGGGAAAAGGAGCATTTCTCATAAGACTGCTTTTCTTTCTTTTATTGATAAAAAAACCCATTAAACACTCAATTTAGAAAACCAATTTATATTCTTTTGCACTGCATTGTGATTTCAGTTGGATTTCCTTAAACATCAGAGTTGGCTTATTACTGCTACAATGTGTTAAGTCACCGGGGGATTGACATGTGATCCCACCACTTTAAATTAAAAAACCTAGCAATATGCTGTAAACCATCAGTGCATTGCGGGAAAAGCTTGGCCTACCTCCCACCGCTGTGCTTGGGTGAAATGACGCCACGTGAGATGAATGGAATTCTCTGGGGTTCAGCTAGACACACATCCTTTCTTTGGTATCAGCAATTGAACTATATGTTGCAACCAGTTCGCTGTTGGTGTAACACTGGCTTTAGTGTTCATTAACTCTCCTAGATGCAACAATATATCATTTATCCAGTACTTCCTGATGTACTGAAAACAATCGCCAAAGGTAGTTCTTAGTTGTCTGTATTTATTGCTGTGTATTGCTATGTGTTTACTGTTGAATGCTTGGCCCACACATTTTTTGATTGATTGATCAATCAGGGAGCCATAATAAATCACAGATGCCTGAGTGAGAGAAACAGGCTTCTTAACATTACTGGCGAGTAGTGTTTTACTGCATCTGGACTCTCGCTCACGCTGGATTCAATTCATATAAAACATGGTAGATATTGCATGAGAGTTGCACTTGAAAACATCCGTCAGGTCAGCTTCTTGATGTGGAGTTAAAAGGAATGACATCAAATGAAAACAGGAGATGTATAAAAAGGGTAAGAGCTGGCAGAAGGCAACAAAATGTGATGTTTAACATGAGTGCAGACATAACCTTGGCTTGCAGAGTAACATTAAAAACATACCACCACCATCAACAACAACACTAAAAGCAACTGTAATAATAACATATTAGTCTAGAATAGAACCCTTAAAAGCAAAGAGCAAGAGATCACATTTCTCCTATTTTGCAGCTCATGCAGCCGCTACGAGCAGAAGAATGAGATGTGACCAAACAAGGTTTGAACACTGGGACAGGATGTTGCGGGTAGACGTGATGACTTATGGGAAGCTGGTTTTATTTGTCACATTTTTGTCAGATATGATCTGAGTCTGAGATGTTGTCAGTTGAGAGTTTTTTAAGTAAATTGAACCAATGAATTTTCCAGTGAGAGTGCCAGTTCACTGATGTACACAGGCTCAGTGTTTCGTTCTGTTGGCAGCATTGGAGTTGGACTTGATAGCTCAAACACATCCTTCACTGCCTTCTGAATTACTTTTTGGTATTTTGCTAAATTACAGTGTAAATATAGACTGGAAACATGAGGTAGGATAGCAACAGAGTTCCCCTGCTGGGATCAAACCAGGTTTCCACAGTTATACTGTATCACCAGACTGCCAGTCATCCATCCACCACGTTGCCACTTTCTGTTGCCAACATGGGAAAAAACTTACAGAGAATAAAATTATCACTTGAAATGAACAAAATGAACTATTACCATACCAGTAACTCTGTGGCATTTTGAATAGAACAATGTGCCTCTGGCAAGTCTGTGAGCAGCATCAACCCTAATCGACAGAGTACTTTGTTCTAAAGCATTTGACAGCTTCACTGATCTGCGTTATTGACTAATTACCCTCATTTAATGTGAACACATCATCCAACCTGCAAACATAATGATTCACAAAGCAAGTCACAGAAGATTAATTCAAAGTTTGTATTTATTTTGATTCTACAGCTTTAATATTTGTCATGCAATTTATGTTTATTTTTTTGGTGAGAGGCTTATCCCATTTTATGTTTTTTTGAGGATTATTGTTTTGAACTTCAGAGTTAGCAGCTTTGCAGTTTCTTGCAGAGTAATTTTGAACTAATTTATCTTCTGACAGATGTTGCTACAGAGGATTTGAAGTTGTATATTTGAGTTAACTAGAATAAATCCTTGTGAAAACTAATGTCAAAGCTAGTTAAACATTTCTTTTTTTAAGAGACGGTTAAAACAAAATATTCTACATCACCATGAATGATGAGAGTCTTTCTTTTCAATAACATATTACTCTGTGGGCGCAATTTCACCTCATTCCTTTGTACAAACGCTGGCAACACCTTTTCAACGAGGCGTCCCTCTACCTCCCTCTAGCGGCCGTTTATCATCCTAAGAGCAAAATGTGACTACCTTCCGTCAAACCTTGAATGAAAAGACCAGCGAGGTGTTTGCCAAAGGCGCATATTTGAACCAACCTGTGCATCTGGGCCAACATTTACGCAGGATGGAGGAAATGGCACAGCATCTCTTCCTCCACCTCCAAGCCAACCCATAGGAGGTCACACCATCATACTGACTCAAGGACGCGCCCCCCTTACACTCACTTTGCAGGAGAGAGAGAGAGAGAGAGAGAGAGAGAGAGAGAGAGAGAGAGAGAGATGCAGGTATTAAGTGGAAGTGGGGAGGGAAGAACAGTCGTTGCTTGCCGTTGGGACACCAAGGGGACAGAAGGGGATGTGTTGTTGTGCTGATGGCTTTCTTACATCTCCTTCCTTTATGAACTCGCCTCTTATTCCAAGCGGAGACGCAGGTGTATCCTCCTTACATCCACCCTCAAGTCTACTACTACCACTACTACTACTACTACTATCCATCCAAAAAATTCCATGCGCCGCACCTCTCCTTTCAAGGCACCACAGAGAGATTTTACGCGCCGTAGTGAGGGAGAATAACATCATGTTAAATGAAATCCGGTGCGTCTCCTTTGTGCGCCGCCTGGCACTGCCGTTGTGAATGTGATGCCGGGTCCGCAGCCAGCACAGATGACTTGAACTGGGAGGCACAGGCGGTTGCAACTACAGCACTTGTTCTATAAAGAGAAGACTTACAGGGGGGAAAAAACCATGGCTGACCAGGTAAGGCTGCATACATTGTCCACCTCCAGCTTTAACCCACCTCGTGCGCGCTCTGCACAATAGCCATAGACTACACACACACGGACACAAACCCCAGGTAGGCTACACACACCCCCCTCTAATCTTATTTAGTGAATAGTGCGAGATCTAAACACTGATTTTGTCCATGCAGCACTTTATTCAGCGGTCTCTTTCTGTCTTTGTATGTGGGAATTTGGAGCTTCTTTAATTTTTACGCGCATATGAGTACTCAATATTGACTTTCTTCATATTTTTATAAATGATTTTCTACCACAGCCCATATTTTCTGAGCACGTTTTGCTGTGATATGTGCAGTATATCAGAGTTCTAGAGGGTATACCATCAATTGATCTGTTTCTCGCCCTTTTGGTGGACCGTTTCATTCCTCACAGATTATATCATATAATCATAATGAAGCGCGCAGTGAGGATGATTTAGAAGAAAGCAAAAGTACACCAGACACAAGTAGGCTGCAGCTTGTAGGGGAGCAGCAGTGAGTGTAACTGGGTAGTACCGACAGCAGGATAAAAAAAACATTGCTTGTATTATAAATTTTGTATTGTGTACGGGTTGTTTGCCCTAGTTTCTCCACAGCCTGCTAAGGGAGGGAGATTAACCCCTGACACACTGGCTCAGCCCACGGTCAGAGTTTCCTGTCTCTGCATGTATGGTTCCCCAGAGCGCCGCAGACAATAGAGGCCATGCTTAATTGATTAGCTGGTTCAATTAACCTAATTGAGCTACCTGAGCGATCCTATATGAATGATGAGTGACCGTGTGTGTGTGTGTGTGTGTGTGTGTCAGCAGCTATAGTGTGTCACAAGCAGCCACACCTCAAATGCATAGGTTATACTGTACTGTACAACAACACACTATGTGTATCTCATATGCACATTAAACAAGCCTACACCATTACTTTTACAGTACCATATAATACTACATTACACTATGTTATTATTGTTGTATTATTACACAACAACATTATGTATATATATTCTATTAAATCACAGCACGGAACACTACATCTATATTACATTATTATACAAAACTTCATTATTCAACAGATTACACAACACTAGACATCACTACACTAAATCTCACTACTTTACACTATACTGTAGTATACTAAACTGTACTATACAAGAATACATTGCAAAACACTGCACCATACTTTACAACATACACTTACACTACACAGTAATATACTGTACATTATACTATTCTATAGTTACTGCATTAAACCACAATAATAACACAAACCTGCATTCTATTACAGTTCATCACACAACACTATACTTTATTATACACTATTTACAATTTACTATACTGTACTAATACTATACTATACAACAATGAATTACATAGAACTGTACTAGACTGAATTATACAACACTATATCACAAACTATCACAGTACACACCACTACCATACTTTAATATATAACACTATACTACACAATAGTACTGTATATTACACTGTATTATTCAACCATACATCACACAAAACTACAGTCTATTCCAGTTCATCACATTCCTACTCTGCTCTTAATACATTACATTACACCACTTTACACTGTACTGTACTGTACTGTACTGTACTATACAACAATACAGTATACTATACTATTTTATACCACATTGTATATCACCATACTATACCATGTTACCACTACACTAAACTATTTTGCAATGCCTCACATTACACAACACTATACATTCTATACACAGTACTATACTACATAAAACTACACACTACTATGCTATACAATATCACAGTATATACATTGCATACTGTACTTTATTGTTCTATACTATAACTATACTGTACCTAAATGTAACTAAATCACACTTTTCACAACATTACACTACTTTGATACTATATTGCACTATACTAAATTAAATTACACTATACTGCTTATAATACTGTTCGTACACATACTTATGAAGTATACCATTATTGTATTCTACAGTATATTATATAACTAATATTCTACTACGCAAATTATACTTAAAGCATATTATGAAAACAGAGCAAAACCACTAAAAGTAGTAAGTTACCAGTACAGTCTGCAATCCAATAAACCTTAGTTTTGTAATGCGTTTAGTCCTACATTTTTGCCGACACTGTGTCTTAGTGAGATGTCAATTTGTGATACTTTGCTGTAGTGGTGACTTGGATTGCATTATATTCTAATACAAGTCAATCCAGTTATTGTTTCTACTCCCTTTAATGAAGTGCCAATACAGGACTTAGCTTTGCCACAGGCAGATGCTGGCCTACAGACACATGGGGGTTCCTAGTGGAGCTAGATTAATTGCTGTATTAATATTGATGAGGGTCCTCTCTGCTTGACCTGCTGTGGCTACACACACACTCTGTTACACACACACACAGGCATGTACACACATACTCTCACGCTGTCTCTCTCTCTCTCTCTCTCACACACACACACACACACACACACACACACACACGCACACGCACACACATTTTTCTCAGCCAAACTATTGTTCTGGGGAAAATTGCTGACAAACTCCTTTGCAGCTTTCTCTTTTTAAATAACTGTGGTTAGAGATCTACACTATGTTTCTGACCTATTTTTTCTGTGAATTCATGTTACACTCACTATTTACACACTACGCAGTATAGAGCCACCTGACCGCACTTATACCCTTATTACACACAGCTGCACAGCCTCTTTTCATCTGTTCCTCCCTTGTGATTTTCTCTCCATACCTCCTCCATGTCCTTTTCTTGTCTTTCTCTCTCTGTATGTGCCCTTATCAACCTGCTGTCTTTTACGTCCTCTTATCTTCTTCTGTTCCTCCAGCAGCTCCTCCTGCCCTGTGTCTTCCTCATTTCTTTGTGTCCCACCTTCACCCCCTTCACCCCCTACACCTTCTAACCCCCCTCCACCTCTGCTAGGTTGACATGCTCTGTGTCTTCATCAGCATCTCTCTCTCTCTCTCTCTCTCTTCCTGCCATTTATCTGTCTCACCTCCATTGTTATCACCTCCCTCCTCTCCTCCACTCATAGACACATAGTGGAAACACCCTTCCCCCATTCTCCAGTGATAACACTGACCAAAATAGACAGTGTTACAGGTAGATCTGCAGTCTCTTTGGCCCTTTTGGACCATTTTTAAGTACTCCAGGCAATGCCTTAAACTATGCGTCAAGCAACAGTGGTTCCTTTCTATACTTACACGTGTCTTTCTTTTTTCTTCTATGTCAATTTCATTGTAGTACAGTATGTTTCTCACCACGGCGCCCCCACTCCGCAGAGGAAGCACACCCCTGCCTGTCAAACACCAGCTGCGGAGAGAAGAGGCCGTATCCGAGGACTGCGATTGGATCCCAGGCTTGGAGGAGCCTGCTATGTTGCCTATCAGTGACACATCTGTGCCTCGGGATGAATCCTTCAGCCAATCGGCAGCCACCCAGGCGGTTTACCACAGCCATGGTGGGGCATTGAGAATAGTGCTGCTAGGACAGAATGGCGTGGGCAAATCGTCGCTGGCCTTATCTCTGGCTGGGCAGTCAGACAGATCCCTCTCTATAGACTCTGAGACACAAGCATGTGGTAATGCCTTATACACAGGTTGACTGAGTGTGTGTGTGTGTGTGTGTGTGTGTGTGTGTGTGTGTGTGTGTGTGTGTGTGTGTGTGTGTGTGTGTCTGTGTTTGTGTGAATTTGGGTCAGGGATGGGAGATCTTCTTAAATCATTTTCAAGGTTTAACATTAGAATTCAGACACTTGGTGTGGAGAATGGTCACAGTTCTCTGAAGATGTTCCAGACAAGCTGTTTCCCTTTGTTTACAGTCTTTGTTTAAAGTCTTTGTCTCCTGGCTGCAGCCACATATTTAGCATTAAAACAGGCTAAAAACAGGCCTGATGCCCGTTACCCTCTTCTGTGGTCAGTCATTAGGTGTGTCTCTAAACAGAGCTCACTGCAACACTGATGATCAATCCTCAACCATCCAATCGATCAGTGTTGCTGAAAGAAGGCTACTCACCCCTCTGCATAATGCTGACTTGTTCCACAGTCACACCATACAGTATTCAGTACTGTCCATGTAGCCCATGTAGAACACCCACATTCATGCATCATAAATGGATAGAAAAAGCCCTTTTATCTAAGGAGCATGTACACAATTTCATGATTCAGCTCTCAGTCTGAATGGGAATTGTATGTACTGGATTATTATATGAGCTACACGGCAAAAAAGCAAAGTGTAAAAAACATACCCCACTATTCAACACCCACTCAATTAACACTTTGAGGTAGTTACAAACAGATGCCCCAGCACCATATCAACTCCATGAGTGGAAAGACACCTCATTAATCAATACGTGTCCTCAGCAAGTAATCACCAGTAAAAGACAGCACTGATTAACACCAGGACTTGCACTCGTACCTTATAATAGACATGTCATTCATTAGAGTGGGTTTTCCAATCTCTTCCAAGCATTTTTGGGTAATGTGTATTTTAAAAGCTGCCATGTAATTATAGTTGTGTGTTTTCTAGGGGTGTAATGATAGCAAGCTCATCGTTTCAGTACAAAGCACCCATTGTACTGAACTATAGATAATGTTCAGTCAATCCCACACATACCATACCGCTGACATTAAATAAAGTGCACCAAAACCTACTGCTGAAAATAGTCCTTTAACAAACGCCATAATTACTTCTGTTAGTTTAGCTCCATTTGCTTAGAACTATATTGTCCAAACTGTCAGACAGAGAAGCCCCAGTAGGTGATGTTATCAAGATGGTTTAGTAGAACACCCTCTGCTCAAACTCCCCTTTGTTGCAGCAAAACCTTTTGATGAGACTGTTTTGATGTCTATCAAACTTGTAAAAAGAACTATAACTTCTGTCTGCGTTGCATATTATGTCAACGTGATCACGCAATTTCCAAACCAAAGAGAGGCTGACCCTACAGATAGATGAAAAATGAGCTTCAAAGAAAGATTTGAACATTTAGAAAGTCAACTGAGCACCACACAAGAGACCCTGTCCAAATATGCTGAAGAAATCAAGACCTAGTGCTCAATCACCCTAGCTCGGCAGGTATGGATCAAGAACACTGAAGAAACCGCAATGCAACACAGCTCAAAATCTAGTTGGTGTCTCTTGAGGACACAAGCAGATGAGACAACCTGTGCCTCATTCACATAAAAGAGACAGAGGAGAAGGGAAACACATTGGCTTACCCAACAATCACCATTCCCAAGTTGTTCACACGTCTCAATAAAAAATCCACTGGAGCTATTCCAAGAGTCATGACAGTGAAATTTATGCGCTCCACACAGTAGAAGCTGCATCTTGAATAACTCAAGAAGAACACCCATGGAAGTTGCCAGCCAAACTTCAATTTGGACCAACTTCACTGCCAGTTCATTGTTCATGCCTGGCTTGATCCACACCAGGGTCTGGGTGTCAAAACTTTTCTTGCTATACCCAGTTTTGTGTCTGCCCCCCACCCCCCTTAAATAACGTACCCCTCCGGATAGAATTGCACCTCAAAAGACAAGATAAGGTTGGGTGCAGGTTAAGGTAAAGGGAAACACATATCCATGGGGAAACATACATCAATACAACACCATTAGTCACCCGTCTGTCTGATGGTTGTCACCACAGTGTTGAGCATCTTTTCATCGACCCATCCAACGCAGTTTGTCAATTTCCTCAAGGCCAATAGGCATAGTGTCCAATCTTCTTGACTGGTAAGGCCTTGAGCTCTCCACATAAACTCTACTGCGCATGCTGGTTTGTTTACTTCCACATGAAGTGGCGTTGTATGATGGAGATGATGTTGCCTTGTCCAGTCCACTCACCGGTGGTCTCTCAAATCTACCCATCTTTGGACTCCTTTTTGTCCTGTGTCCTTGAAGGATATTGCTGCCTTGTTAGGACAAATTAAACCCTCCTCAAGCTCACTAGCTGTCCTACTTTTAAAGGTTTTTAACTTTATTGGCCCCTGCATAGTCAGTATTATGACTATGCAGACACAGTGTGTCCCCAATTACTTTAAGCAGGCTATTGTTCAATCTTTGTTGAAGAAAACAAAGCTGGACCCTGCTATACCTGAGAGCCAAGCTCTTAGGCCCTCCACCTAGGATTTTCTAAGTGTATCTCGGACATGTTTTAAGACTCAGGGAAACATTGCCTTCCAGACAGCCCCTGAGCTTTTGAATAGTCTCCCAATAAGCTTGAGGTCCTTGGACACTGTAAACTATTTTTAAAAGCAGTGAAAAACCCATCTGCTCAGACATGCATTAAGGTAACATGGAATCGTGTTCATTTGTCTCGTCTGTTCCCCTTGTATATTTTATCAGGTCTCTTTGTTTTATTTATTTGATTTGATTCTATTTGATTTAATTCCTTTCACTGCATAGCACTTTATGGCTGATATCTATGAAAGGTGCTACATAAATAAACTTTGCTTGCATCTCTTACCTACTCCACAAATCTGCCACAACAGGTTAAACTGTGGTTTAGATTATTTTCTTATTTATTTTCTAAACAAATATATATACTGTACTGATTTAGTTCAGACCTTATTTGAGCATTAACAATAAGCAATATGTCTTTATTTGTTTGTTATTTTATATTATTCTGTCTTGAAGAAGCTGGTTACATTTAAGACATTTTTGTTTTTGTTCAACTATGTGACTCACATAAGGGACTACCTTAAGGGGATTGGGTGTGAGGTTGACTTTTGTGCTTTCCATACTGTATTTATAATTATTTTGAGAGCATTGGGTGGAGGTTTTTTTTCTTTGGAGAATAAGAGGAGACTGCTAGTACCCCTATCTTTAATTGAAGCATGGTGAGTTGAATGTGGTACAGAGCCTTATGTAACAACGTTATTGCTCTTTATTAAAACAACTGTAGTTACTTTTTTGAGCAACTCTTGATTAGCACTGCTGTCTCCTCTTTACATTCATGACTAGCATAAGATTACTATCTTGGAATGTGTAAGGGCTAAGTATCCCCTAGAAATTAATAACCATTATGGATTTCCTATGGAGAAAAAAGGTTGAGGTGGCCTTTATTCAAGACACAATTTTATTGGAAAAGGAGTTTGGCAGAATGCAGAATAGATTCTACAATATTATTGCATCTTCAAGAACAGAGGTGTAGTAATCCCTGCCAAGTGTGCCTGTCAATATCCAGATCTAGGGGAGATACAGACGGGAGAGTTCCTCACATAAAACAGTAGTAAATAAGAGAAAATAGCCCTTTCTGTTTGTTTATGCACCAAATGAATTCTGCTTAACAAATACAACACTTGAATTATCCAAATTAGCTCTAAAAATAGGGGGTGACTTTAATGCAATCTGGCTGTACTCTTAAAACAAAACTGGAATCACTGAGTCAAAAGAACAGCATCTGGCATCTCCTGCATTAAGGCAATAGGCTACAGATTGTTCTGTTGCAGATGCTCGGCAGCCTTCATACCCCTGAGTGGATTTACCTGTTCCACTTCACAACATCAATCTTTTTCTTGTAGTAACTTCGTTTTAAACTCTAAACAGCTATATGATAAGAATTCTGATCTTAATCTGCTCCCCATGTCAATCTCAGATCACAGAGCTGTGGCAGGTATAATAACCCTTATCTCTACTCCAAAATGCAGCATGTTGGCATTTCAACTCCTCATCACTGCAGAGGGAAACTAAAAAGTAAAACTGGAAGACTTTATTACAATTAATAAGCCATCAGTGGATGATCCTTGTGTTCTGTGGGAGGCATTAAAGGGATCAAACAATGGGGATTTCTTCCAATCTAAACAAATCCAGATTGCAGTTTATTCAGAAATCGGCAAAATACATTTCTGAAGCAGAAAACATTATGGCCTTGAATGTTACACCTGAGCTAGTGCTTAACTGGGAGTTACTCAGCAGAGACCTCAATCATTTACAACATAGAGCAAACTTCCTCATGTATAGAGCTAGACAAAAATAGGATCTAAATACTGCACGACCGAGCCACTTGCTAGCACTGACACAGAAAACAAACCAGACTAGTAAATATAACCTCTATTAATTCCATCCAAATTATGTACTCCTGTTTATATATGTCAGAGATAAGGTTGTCAAGAGAGCTCACAAGCAAACTATTCCCTGAGGAGACTGAGGGAAGTTTAGCATGATCAAGCAAATCAGAGCCAGACTAGTTGTTTTCATGCTAAGCTAAGCTAACCTACTGCTGGCTCCAGCTACATATTTAGCTGACTGACATGAGAGGTGTGTGGATCATCATATTTAACTTTCCACAAGAAAGTAAATCACAGAATGGCAATGTATTTGTTTAAAGTTTGACTTGGGATGAAATTTCCCCTTTTTAAGATTTACATTTGAAGTTGGAAGAAATGGGCTTGGGGCTGAGAGCTTAAGACAGGATAAGAACATGAGAAAGTATTCAGAGATGGATGAATGTTGTTTTTGGTGTTTTCATGAGATTTGTTGACATTAACATTATCAGCTTTATCCTTTGAATTGTAGAATTTAAAAAAAATACATTTCTAGATAAGAATGTCTTTATTAGGATAGATAGATGTTTGAAATGTGGTAAGAATAACATTCTCCACACACATCAACTGGCCGTAAAACCTGTTTTAAACATCTGCGCACAGGATTTTAGGTTTCTGGAGTAGGTCAAGGACATTTTCTAAGACTTAGATTAACTTGTCAACATTTTCAGGCAGCTGTTTAGACTCCTGACATTTCACTTTAGTTAATACTGCGATGCATTTATCCTCCTCAATGCACACTGTCATATTTTTTTATTGCAAAAATATAATACCGTGTGACATACTACTCCCTTAGTTTTTATTGCTGTTGTCACACACTACATGCTGAGGTGCTTATCTTACACTCACACGGTTATTTGCTTGCAGGTGAGGGCTACGAGTGCTCGGTGACAGTTGATGACGAGGACAGTAAAGTCATCGTTTTCGACAACTGGAAACAGGTGAGTTACTGATTTTCAACTTCATACTTCAATCAGTTTGTCCTGTTTCTCTCGTACTGTTAGACCAGCTCTTTGCGAATTTGTGCTCCAGTGACCTATTTCTCTCTGAGCCACCTTTCACTTTGCACTGATCCGATCGACCCCTGTGGCAATGATTTTCAGCTGCAAATAGTGAGTACTGAGATCAGCAGACAGCAGCGGAAAGGAGGAACAGCTTGTCAATAAGCTCCTCGTGACACAGAGGACATTATGAGAAATCAAAAGGCATGCAGTCATTAATGCTTATTAATGATGTGATGGAACAGTAGAGCAATCTAATTAGTGTGTAGGGTGGATCATCCCTGATGCATCTCATTCCAGATGTCCACTCGGCCTTCATGGTCATCCACCCTTCAGGGTAAATTATTCACACAGAACTACATTTAACTTGGGGGAAGTTTACTGAAAGAAAGCAAATTTCTTCACTTCCTCACTTTTCCTGCAAACATCCCCCTCTCCAATTTTGTTGCCAAGCCTTCCAGCAGCTTTCATCATCAAATCTTCAGATCGCTCCATTCATTCACGCACTCTGTTGCTTTATTTTTGTGTGTGTGTGTGTGTGTGTGTGTGTGTGTGTGTGTGTGCTTGTGGACATGCTTGCCTCCCTCCACCAACCTCTTTTCTGCTGTGGCTAAATCTCGCTGAGAGTTAATTACATTTGTTATTCTGCGCGTGTTAATACAAGGCAGGGCATTAAGGCTGAAGCAACAGACGCAGGCCAGCGGGAAGCTTGGAATAACTCCAGGGCCTTCAGCAGTGGGGGGAAGCAGAGAGGACTGGACAGTATCCCAAATCATCCGCCAATTCAAGCTCGTGTTTTTGTGCTTTTTTTTTCTATTAATGCCTGTAGAAAAAAACATACACACATACAAATATAATCCTTAACTCTCTCTCTCTCTCTCTCTCTCTCTCTCTCTTTCTCTCTCTCTCACACTCACACATACACACTCAATCAGGTGAGCAAACAGATTGTGTCCGGCTTCCTAACATGTGTTGCAGCCTTGTACTGGCATAGCATTAACTGCCATCACTCCAACTCCCAAGAGGCAGGGCTTTTGGCCTTGAGGCAAAGCTGCAAGTGTTCTCCATGGGGCACCCCAACCTACACCCAAGTTACCATAGCAACATGCACAGACACACACACACACACACACACACACACACACACACATCCACACTCACGTACGCACATACTGTACAGGCTGACTTAATCACTCATTCACGCATAAGATCATGCTAGAACAGTCAGCATCCAACGCTGTTGGCTGTGGGGCTTCATCTGTTCTTTGGCCAGCCTCGATCAGCGCCTCATCGTTCCCCTGCAACGCAAACTGCCAAAAAAAAAAGATTAAAAGCTGATAAAGTCATGCTCTGTGATTATTCCTTCAAGTGCTCTTTTTGCTTGAGTCACAGCTGATTGACACATAAAGGTCAGGCCAGAGTTATAATTGTCCTAACTGCAGTGCAGGGAGCGGCGCCAAACAAAGCACAGGTAGAGATAACACATTAATATATAGATTGCTTAGACAGATGCGTGTGTACAGGCACGTGCAGCATTGGCATTGTCCAATGTGTAAAACACACCAGCACGCGCACACAGAAAGCTGAGAGTCAGCTCAGTCACACGCTTGGATGTTGCGAGCGTTGTTGACGTCACGTGGGGTAGGATGGTTTAAATAAGTCATCCATGTTCCCAAAATAGAAACACTGGCACACTTGGCCTTGACCTAGTGGGCCCATGCTGTCCTCTACCTTCAGATTGACATTGGCTCTGTGATGGATCTCTTTAACAACCTATTGTGTTCCGTATTTAAAGGACCAAGAGAGAGATTGAGGTCATGGAAGACCAGAAGGGTCCTCTTGCCCTCTACCCTAATGTGTGTGTGAGCCTGAATACATTTGAAGCTGGAGCCAGTCTAGGAGTTTGCATTATTATTTTATAGCTTGAAATTAAAATATTCATCATAGACAACCAAAAGGTGCAGCCTGAGGCCCGGTAAAATATAGGCCAGTGATGCATGTGTAGAATTTGTTGCTGCCCCCGGAGGACGGGATTGTTTATTATGTTAACGCAAATTAGAGAAAAAGTCCAGGATGCAATTTAGAAGAAGATAATTGCTGCTTGACCACATTCTTTAGCTGGATTACGAGGGAAGTAAAACTTGTCCCACCATCCAGCGCATGCAACAGAAATTGATTTTCGCCTCAAGCTTATGCTTTAAATGTCTGGGGAGCTCCTTCCCTGGGCATTTTTCTCCTTTCCTGTTTAGCTGTTCTGCAGCCTTATAAGAGTCGTTCTGGACTATTTACAGTTTCTCATCTCTTAACCTAATCTACATAAACTATTCTAGTTTAACAGTTTTGTTTGTTTTAGTCTACACTGGAGATTGCTATTCAGTTTATTTGTGTAGAATATTCTGTGTGAAGTAAACCAAGAGACAAAAAAGCTTTTAAAAAAAAAGTATTTTAGGGATAAATATATTATATCAAACTACATCAGGAGGACAAATTGGGCGATTTCATAGAAACTCATTTTCTGCTTGAAATCATCAAAAGTTCTCTTGGAAAAGGCACACAGTTTATTTTGCTACAAAGAATCAATGTATTAATTCTACAATGATGCAAAATAGGCTATTTTGGATCAAAAAACAATTCAGCAACATGTTGTATTTGGTCACATCAAAAAGACTTTGACTGAACTGATGACACAGTTCATACTAATAATGCCTAACCCTAACAAATCAATCAAAAAAGTGTTGCTGTAAATGCTGTCGCTATTTCTGTCATTTTTTCTTGTTACTCTACATTCTTTTCTGTTTCTGTCCCTCAGTCTGCTGTTTTTTTTAGTGCTCGTCTGTTCTCTTTTTGTCTTTACAAATGTACTTCTTTTCAGGACAAGTCAGGGTCATTACTATTAGTGTCTGAGCTGTAAAGTTAGACACAAACCAGGTAGAGTTAGCGTTCCCTTTAATACATCCGTTAGCTCTGTCAGCTAGCTAGCCAGCTAAATAAAACTGAATTTATCATTAACTAACATTAAAAATAATACATTAAATGATTTTGTCCTTTATCTGTTAGCTCTAATTACAGTACTTTTGAGTCACTAAGAATGACATTAATTGTTGCTAAAGTATTATAGAATGAGTTAAGCAAGAAATTTGTAAGCTAGCACGGTTACTACAAACTTTGCATCATGTTTAAACAAGATTTTTTTTAAAACAACACAAAAATGTAGTTGACTTTTGTAACATTGCAACATTGAACAGTGTCATGATATTCATTCTTGCTAATAAATGTTAGCATGAGCTGTGTAGTTGATATCAGTTAGCTAGTTGTTAAGCTTGACAGTTAATGCACAAAACTGGCTTTTCATCAATTTCCAACAGGATGAAAAAATGGCTCTCAGCTTAGCTGTTATTTGTAACACTAATGCATAAAACTGAAAAGACTGGAAACTAACAGAATATAGGTGACTTGTCAACGCTGCCATGTGAATAAAACATTTTTGACACACTTATCGTGTCCTGCAGGGAAATACTCTTTTACCCTCCCCTCTACAGAGAGGTCAGAGATCAACTACAGGATAGCATCCCTGAAACCGGTGGGGATTCTGGGATTTTCTAATAGACACTTCAGCAGGGTGGAGACTCCACATGCTGTCATATTAATGATTGAATGTGGGTCATGCAGGGGCAAACACCACACCCCCTGGATACTGTGTGTGTGCTCGTGAGCGTGTGCATGAGGTGCTAGGTGTTGTGAATGTGTGAATAGCCTGCACGGTGCTTTATGTCTTATGTCTGCATAGTGATGTCAGGTGATGTGGTCATCTGTGCTCACTGGTACTCAGCTTAGGCAGTACTTATGTATGTGTGTGTGTGTGTGTGTGGCCGAGCCAGTGCATGCCAGATGGCCTCAGTAATATATTTCCTTGGGGAGGTGTTGTCTCTATGCAGCACAAAGTAAGTGAGAGGGAAAAAAAAGCAAACATGCATTCCATGTGAACTAAGCTTTGTCATCCAATTATCAGATTTTGACTAAGCTACCAGAGCAAAGTACCCCACCGTCTCGCCTTCTACTTCCACTCCTCTTCCCTCCACTCCTTGTTCCTCTACCTCTCTTTCCTTATCTTGTTTTTTTATTCCCTTCATCTGTCACCCCTACATCTTTATTGATCTGGCTGCTCTTTCATTTTGCTCTTACAGGCACTTAGACAGATGGAACGCAAGCCAAAGAGGCAGATGTACGTGCAATGTGAATGTGTTTGCTTTTAAAGCAAAATGGTAGCATGAGCGCATTTATCTGTGCATGTAAGTGCGCGCTGTGGTTGTTTGTGTAAACAGGTGGGGATGTATTTGACCTTTGTTTCCATGCCGTAAGCTGCTTTGCTCATATATCTCGTTCTGCAAAGCGAATGACGTGGGAGCCAATAGATTGCAATGGTTTGGGGTACGTGGTCCAGTCAGTGGGGAGCGTGTTGTATAATAAAGTACGCACACACACACGCACATTCAGACACATATTAAAAATAGGGTCAAATTCTGTGTTTTCTGCCTTTTTTCACAACTGGAAGGAATGATAGTCAGAGTGCTCACAGAGCCACAGCATGTTATGCAAATTATGTCTGATAAGTGATTCATTGTCCTCACTGTTAATGGTTGCTGATGTAACGCCTGGCTCTCACAAGTTTGTGGATGAGCATGTGTATGTGATGAGTGCAGGTGAATATGCATTTGTGTGTATGTGTGCGTGTGTGTGTGTATAATTTCTGTATGTACAAAAAGCTTTTGAAACCATACAGTGATATATTAAAGGCTGGGTTCAGTGTTTTTCAACCATAACCTCAATGACAGCCTTTGCAGCAGTTTCTCTCTGTGCTTTAAAAAAAATTCCATGCTTTCTATCATGTTTTATTGGATATGTTTTTCTTATCTACATCTGTGCCAGAAACAGGAAGTTTGGAAAAATGAATTCTTAAAACGCCTGGTTTGTGGCACTGTTTTATTGATAGAACAGATATGGCCTGATTGACTCTTGGAACACCATTTATCATGGTGTTTGAAGCCTGAACAATTGGTCTGAGTTTCAATGGAGTGAGAAGCTGCAGTGGAGTGGAAAGAGAGCCAGATTAAGATATCAGCACTGTATATTATTGGCCGATTTGAGCTTATTACAGATATATGTGTCCAGTGTTGCCATTACATAATTCACACTAGAGTTTAATTTTTCTACCATAAAACATGTTATTACACTTCTGTAATGACCAAATTTATAAATGCACATATACTGCATGTTCAGCTAATAATTGATGTTGATTAGTTCTTTAAACACTCCAATATCAAAGTTAACCACAGAAATCCTGCTCCAGTGGTAATAAAAAAATAAAGTTATAAGTAAGATAGATACACAGGCATAACTAATGTGAAATAACAGTGGTTATTTGGCAGAGACATGGCAGGATATAGCCCTAAGCAATAATCTCCCATCAAAAATACTGCTATTATTTATTCATCATTTCAATTTCAAGGCAGAATTGTAAATGTGTGCATACAAATCATGTGTCACTATTATTACAGCTGTGAACTCATACAGTAATCATAAGAAAAATCTGCCTCCAGGATCTTAAAGACGGAGCCATTAGTACACAACACTGCCTACAGTGTGTCGACACTTGAACATTACACCCATATCCACGGTTGTGAAAGTTACTTTGGAAATGGCATAGGATACTAGTTACCCTATGTAAAATGAAATAAGTAATGTAGCTATTTCAATTACTTAATCAAAGTAATGTAACTTATTACATTTTTAAAAAACTTTTTGATTACTTTTCTGATTTTCTCACAAATGTTTTCTGCTGTTAGTGTACCAATTAAGCACCAAAATCAAGTTCAGTTGTTTTTCATGGATACTGACATGATTTATAAGGGAGATCATTTCTTATGAAGCAAGATTTATCTCCCATGTGAAAATGTATTCATTAGCTCATGTAGATTTTGGAATATAAAATAAAGATATTTTATGAAAAAAGTCAAAAGTCATGATTTATTGGCAAAATGTAAAAATTATTGTTTCAAAGAATTAAAACAGCAATATATGTGGTGTGACTTCAGATGTAACCTCCTTTGTAATCATAAACATTTTTATAAGTAACTGTAATTTATTGATACATTTTTTTCTCAGTAACTGTAACGGATTACACTTAGATTTATTTAGTGATTAAATTACAGTTAGTTACTCCCCAACACTGCCCATATATGATTGTTGAGTATCTCAGTCCAAAAGCAGCATTAACATGCTGCTACAAGCCTTTCACAAAATTTTGGAACCTGCATGGCCACAGGGATTTGCTTGCAGTAAGCCACAAGAGTATTAGTAAAGTCGGCCACTGTTTTTCTTTTTCATTTCTTTTTTTACCATAATGCCTGCGTGGCTCACAGTCTGTTCTCCAGTTCATCCCAAAGGTATTGGATGGGGTTAAGGTCATGGCTGTGTACAGGACAGTTCTTCCACCATGTCCTTATGGAGTTCACGTTGTGTCCAGGGGCAAACAGCCGTCACCAAACTGTGGTCACAACACTGTGGTGCACTAACAAAATACATCACTGAATACTTTAGAGCTAAGGTTAAGCTCCCCTAATTTGAACTAAGGGGCCTGGCTGAAACCATTAAAAACTACCCTAAAGTCAATTAAATGAGACCTGACAAAGCACCTGTATTCCAGAGAAAATGGTCTCATCAGCCACATGAGTTCTTTCTTAATAGGATTATAATTAATATTATCCTCAAAGCTCAGTAAGCTGTGTGTATTTGTGTGTGATTTGAACATCATTCTGTGGAAGCTTGCCGTTTCGTTGGTGTGTTCACCCATGTGTATGTGTGTGTATGGGAGGAGTAGGTATTGACAGATGGTCCGCTCTTTGTGAACAGAGAAGAGCTGCTTAATCGAGAGAAAGAATGAGAGCGGCAGAGGGAGTTGGCACTGTCCTACGTTGGTCTGCCTCCGTTTGATAGAGAGGAGTATTTACTTGGTCACAGTTTTCCTCATGGAGCACTCCATCACACTCCTAATCGATACCCACTCTGTGTTTGTACCCCCTTTGCTTGCACAGATTAGCGTCTTTCTTTCTGTCTCTCTCCATTTCTCTCTCTGTCTTGTTGTTCTTTCCTCCACATCCCTCAATCAGACAGTGACAGGTGGCGGAGCCGCCTTCCCAGTCAGTGGCTCCCTCCCTTCCTCTTTTCTCTTCACCCTATCTTTTCCTGTGCTCCGTCAAATAGAGTGCCAAGGCGCACCCCACGAATTTCCTGCTCCAGGGTCTGATCCGATACTACTTGGCGGCTTGAGAGGATGTGAATTTTTCAGGCGTCTGAAACTCTCTGGAGGGCAGAAATTTACCTTGAGGCCTGTGGATGTAGGGCAAGGGCATCCAAGCACTCACACATACACACAGACAACATGCAGTCCAGAGCTAGCAGGTGGATTTGGTTAGCTGGTGGAAATAACGTTTTTATATTGATTCAGTCAGCAATGTTTATGGCTCCGGGGTCTTATTTCAAATTGAAAAACAAAGGGATTGCGTTTACGAGTCAGGATCGGTCATAATTTTCCAGTGTTTAGAAATAATACAATAAGAAGTTATGGATTAAAGTTTAAATCAATCCTGAAGCTAAATATTAGTCATTCCCATGAGAGTGTCCACAGTTAAGTCAAGTGAAAAAGTTCCAAGCTACAGCCTACAGCCTACAGTCTGTGCTTCACTACATGAAAATCCATCCGACTGTAAAACAATCATTCCTGTATGTTGTCTAATTCTATAATGTGCCCTGCATGTAGCTTGGAGAACGTGACTTTGACTGGCATCACAGTGGAGTCTGGTTTCAGGTTTCTGTCTTTGAGAGAAAAATAGTTTGTATTGATTATGTTTGTCCAACTTTAGATTCCAGTGTCTTTTGTTTTAACCTCCTCAACCCCACAGACCTTTGATGTCTCATTCTTATTGTAGGAAAGGCATTGCTGAAACTCACAGAACTTAGATTGAAATAGTAGTGAAGAAGCCAGAACTTCTGCAGATATCAAACATGGTGAATTAGGTAAAAGGGATATGTGTGGAAAATGATGAGTTTCTGAATACTTCCCATTAGATGTAATGTTACATCCTTAAAAAACACTTAATTCAGGAATTTTAAAGGCTGAATGATAGATTTTTAGTCTTTTTATGGCACCAGAATAACCTATAAACATAGCTTAGTTTAGTATCATTCGTACACTTGCAAACATAATGTGTTAGCTAACATAACACATTAGTTAACACGTTATATGAAAATGTTTTATCCAACTTTGATGCTAATTCAGGAACTGTAAAGGCTTAATGATAGATTCAGGAACACATCTGTCACTTTAGCAGCTAAACACTCCACTATGTTCAATCGTCTGTCAACAGATAGCAGTCAGGTTATCCATGCCTTTTCACTGAAAATAAGGCTGATAGGATTGGTAAGAGTGATGGTTTTGGTTATAAAAACAAAGCCAAAAGCTGAAAGACAGTCACTGAAATGCTCCATAAAGTTAAGGGTAATTGCAGATCTAGGTGGTAATGTGGTAGTTAAGAATTTAAAAATAATTTGATTTCCTTTTCAGCGTTATGCCTAGTGTTCCACTTTCTTCACATATAATTTCATTGTTTGTTTCAACTAAATTGCTAAGGTTCTTGGAGAAAATGCAGCCAGAGTGTAAATAATAGATAGGTAATGTATGTTCTTTGTCTGGGTTGATTATGCGTCAATCTACTAGTAATGCCTCAGGGCTTCAGTAGGGGGATTCGCGCTACTTCCTCACTCAATACAAACGAGTGAAGGCAAGAGCAGAGTGTGTTCATTCATCCCTCTTCCCTCACTATTTTCCCTGTTTAAGGGCACAACATTTGGAGGCACCGCTGGGATGTTCGGCTTTAGGACCATCCCTAACCTGTAAGAGAAATCCTCTCGTCGATCATCCCCCCAAACTACCCAGGCATCAGAAAGGAGCTCAGCAAAGCAGTGGAGGTGGTTTTTCAGACAAAAATTGGTGGTTTGTATCCTGAAGTGAGCAACGTGACCACTAGGGAGCAGCGAAAAACCAATTGAACCAGATAAACCCTCATTTGACTGCCTATGCCAACTCCTCTGATACAATGGAATCTGAATTAGAGAAGCTGCAGCTGGAGATTAAAGGAACACTGTATAAACTGTCTGTAGAGCAGCTGATTAAAGTATGTGATGCACTTCAAATCTCAGGACCAGGAAAAGAGCATGTGACTGGTAAGACACGCAGTCAGTTAATTGCACATGTCATAAGGTACCTCGAACGGGAAGAATCGGCCAGCCTAGAGGATGAAGGTATGTCCGACCTCCTTAATGCTCAGGATGTCATAGACAAAATACAAATGGACAAAGTACAGAGTACAAGTGAACTTCAAAATCAAATCGAGGAACAGGAAAGCCTCAGGAAGGAGGTAGAGGCATTAAGGCTGTCATTAAGTGAAAAAGAGAGTGCAATGCATGATCTGATGAAAAATAGCATGAAACTCCCTCTAAGTGCCAGCACCCCAATAAAAAACATGGCTCCAGCACTGCCAAATGGCTCTATGTGGCACAAAGATTTTAAGATATCAGGCCAAATAGGGGAGCCCGGACAAAAAGATAGACTCACCTTTTCTAGTCTGGCTAGGCAAATTGAAAGTGGGCTCAGCAAGGGCTACCCAGAGTCAGAGGTCACTGATGCTGTAATCCGTGCCATCACACCAGGCCTGCAGTTGAGGAGTTACCTTGAAGGAAAAGAAAACCTCACGTTGCCTGCCCTGAGGAGAATCCTCAGGTCCCATTATCAGGAAAGAAGTGCCACAGAGCTATATAAACAACTCACCTCTGAGGTCCAGAGTAGTAAGGAGACACCCCAAAATTTCCTGATAAGGGCAATGGATCTGAGACAGAAAATTCTGTTCGCTTCTCAGGAAGTTGAATCAAGTCTCAAATACGACCCAGCGCTAGTCCAAAGTCTCTTCATGCACACTGTCCTGACTGGTCTGCAGAATGACAATATTAAAAGTGACCTGCAGCCTTACCTCCTGCAAACAAGTACATCAGATGAGCTGCTGCTGGAGAAAGTGAACGTTGCATGTGCATATGAAAAGGAGAGACAGGACAAAAAGAAACATTCAGCTCCATCACGAGTAACTCATGTAAACACTGTCCAGTCCAGTGAATCCCCAGTGGAAAAGAAGAACAACACCCAACAAAATACAGCCATTCTACCCCCCGACCTCCTCTCAGAAATTAAAGAAATACGGTCTGACATGGTGCTACTGAAAGGCCTGAGAGCTGAGGTCTCCCAAATTATAGAAACCATTCAAAAGTCAGCACCTGCAACCCCACAACCCTCTTCCTTTCAGGCTGAACACAAGGGTATGCAGTTTTACCACCAGCAGCCACCAGCAACGGTACAGGAGTACCAACCAGCACTTGGACCTGGACATGTGAGGGAAACAGCACAGTTCCAACAAAGATTTGCACCACAACGATATTACTCAGCACCACGCCCCCGCCCTAGGTGTTTTGCTTGTATCCAGTCAGGTGAGGAATACTGTCAGCACTGCTTTAGGTGCGGAAGTAGTGAGCATTTTCGTGCAGGATGTAAGGCACAGAGACTGATAAAACCAGCTAGAGAGAGCCCTTTAAACTAAGAGGGGTTGCTCCTACGGGACATGGGGCAACCTGCAATACAGATAAGTCCCACGGTTGTGCTAGCTGTGGAAAAGAGAAAGAAAATGGGGAACTAAATCGTTGTTCTGTTTGTAAAACAACACTGTACTGTTCAAAAGAATGCCAAGAGACCCACTGGCAGGCTCACAAAAGACACTGTAAGCCGTACACATGTTCAGGCATTAAGAAACAAGAAACACAGGCATATGAGAAGTCCAATTGTAGGAAAATTAGCGACCCAGCTAAAACACCTACCGTAAGGGAGTTGGTAGGAAAGAAATGTGTTATCAGGTGTTTTCTGCACAAAGAGAGAATCCAGGCACTGTGGGACACAGGCTCGCAAATTTGTGCTATAGATGAGGTCTGGAAAGAGAGTCACTTACCTGATGTAAAATTAAGAGATGTAGCAGAGTTAGTTGACCCACTTGACCCGTTGCACATTGAAGCAGCCAATGGAACGGAAATGCCATACATTGGTTGGCTTGAGGTGAGCTTTAAACTTACTGCTAATGATGAAGAGTTACTGATACCCATGTTAGTGCTAAAAGGTAATCAACAACCTTGTCCCATCATTGGCTTTAACGTTATTGAGTACCTAGTGGTGAACAGTGTGCTGGATCAGACAAAGCACAGGGACAAAGAAAAGCTCTTGAAAACAGTAAAGATAGCTTTCCCTCACCTCAGGAAGAATAGAGCCAAAGCTTTTATTAAGGCAGTGAGCGTAGGGCAGCCATGTGAGCACAATGTGAGAACAGCAAATGAGAGAGTCAGTGTGCCTAAACGCAGCGCCCTCCAGATTGAATGTCGGGTGCAGGCTCCCCCCTTCAAGGAGGATAAGACTCTTATTTTTGAGCTTCATGAGAACCCACAGTGGCCTGAAGGACTTGAGTGTTGCGACACTCTTGTATCAGTGAAGGCAGGCATGACCCCAAAAATCATTGTCAGTGTACAAAATCCTACCGGCCATGACATCACATTGTCAGGAAGGACTGTTATTGGAACAGTGCAGTCTGTTAGATCAGTTTATCCTGCCAACATATTCAAGTCAGACCGCCTACCTACTGCCTCAGTCCACAAAGTCCAGGCTAAGAGTTCCAGCCAGGACACACCCACCGATGAGCAATGGGATCCTCCTGTTGACCTGACACACCTGACTGAACACCAAAGACAAGTTGTAAGGCAGATGTTAAGAGAAGAATCACAGTCATTCTCTAGGTCTGATGATGACATAGGCTGTGTGGAAAATCTGCAGATGAACATTTCACTAAAAGATAATGAACCAGTGTCGCGGACATATCTGTCTGTCCCAAAGCCCTTGTACCAGGAGATGAAAGACTACTTACAGGATCTGATAGCACAGGGGTGGGTGGAAAAATCCACTTCGTCCTACTCCTCCCCAGTAGTCTGTGTGAGAAAAAAAGATGGTACTCTGCGCTTATGTATCGACTACAGGGAGCTCAACAAGAAAACTCACCCAGATCGCCACCCCATCCCCAGAGTACAGGACATCATGGACAATCTTGGTGGAAACACCCTGTTTTCATTGCTGGACCAGGGTAAGGCATATCACCAGGGGTTCATGGGCAAGGACAGTAAACATCTAACAGCCTTCGTGACCCCCGGGGGCCTATATGAATGGGTCCGAATCCCATTTGGACTCATGAACGCGCCTGCAGCATTCCAGCGCTGCATGGAAGAGTGCTTAGAGGGATTAAGGGATAAAGTATGTGTGCCTTATCTGGATGATGTCCTAGTGTTTAGCAGGACATTTGAGGATCATGTTAATGATGTCAAGATGGTCCTGCGACGGCTGAGGGAGCATGGAATAAAACTAAAACCCAGGAAGTGTGACCTCTTTAAAGCTGAAGTACGGTACCTTGGCAGGATTGTGTCTGCAGAGGGAAACAGGATAGACCCCGCCGACACTGCTGCAGTAATAGCTCTGAAAAACAAACAGCCAGGTACTGTTGGTGAGTTAAGAGCAGTGTTGGGACTGTTGAGTTATTACAGACAGTATATTAAGGATTTCTCACGGATTGCCAGCCCTCTGTATGACCTGCTTAAAGGACCTGTGGAAACTGAAACCCTGCAAAACAAAAGGAGAAAATGGCAAACAAGACAAAACAGTAGGGTTCCATCGAGTACACCTATTCAATGGACCGACATGCATCAGTCAGTATTAGAGCAATTGATCGACTGTCTAGCTCAGCCTCCTGTTCTAGGCTTCCCAGAATTCTCACAGCCATTTATTCTCCATACTGATGCATCAAATCAGGGACTAGGTGCAGTATTGTACCAAAAGCAGGATGGAAAACTGCGTGTGATCGCTTATGGCTCTCGTACTTTGACTGCAGCTGAGAAGAATTATCATTTGCATTCAGGCAAGTTAGAGTTTCTAGCCCTCAAGTGGGCGATCACAGAAAAGTTTCGTGATTACCTCTACTATGCGCCTTTCTTCACAGTCTATAGTGACAATAATCCACTTACCTATGTACTGTCTACTGCCAAATTGAATGCAACAGGGTGCCGATGGGTAGCGGAATTGGCAGATTTCCATTTCACGATCAAGTATCGCCCTGGTAAGGATAATATTGACGCAGATAGTCTGTCTAGGATGCCTATAGATATGGAGATGTTCATGAAAGGGTGCTCAGAGGAAATGTCATACGATGTGATTGGAGCAACTTCACAGGCAGTGGAAAATCAGGATGAATCCAGTGTGTCTTGGTCCATGGGTATCTCAGCCAAGTGTGCAACCATAACTACAGACACACCCATCATTCCCCTGACAACAGAACAGATCAAACAGGATCAGAGGAGTGATCCGACTACTGGACCTATGATTCAGTATAAACTATCAGAGCAAAAGCCATCAGGTCCACAACTGAAACAACTTAGCTCACAGATCATTTGTCTTCTGAGAGAATGGGACAAATTAGAGATTAGTGAGACTGGAGTATTGTACAGGAAAACAGCTAGCAGAAAACAGCTGGTCCTACCAGAAAAACACAAAAGTACAGTGTTGAGGGAACTCCACGATAAAATGGGCCATCAAGGTGTGGATAGGACGACGTCACTGATACGGGACCGGTTTTACTGGCCCTATATGCAACGGGAGATAGAGGATTACGTCATGAGGAGATGTGTGTGTCTTAAACACAAGAAGCCGAGCCGTGAGACAAGAGCACCACTGACTAACATTGTCACGACTCACCCGTTTGAGCTTGTTGCTGTTGATTTTCTCCACCTTGATAGGTGCAAGGGTGGTTATGAATATATTCTTGTCATCATTGACCATTTTACACGCTTCGCCCAGGCGTACGCCACGACTTCCAAATCAGGCAAAACAGCTGCAGAGAAAATCTTTAATGACTATGCTCTACGATTTGGCTTCCCAAGCAGAATACACCATGATCAGGGTGGTGAATTTGAAAATCAGCTGTTTGCGCAACTGAAAAACTACTGTGGAGTTGCTGGGTCGAGAACTACTCCCTACCACCCCCAAGGGAATGGACAGGTAGAGCGCTTTAATCGAACACTGCTCCAAATGTTAAAGACACTCACAGAAAGACAAAAGACCAACTGGAAAGACTCACTGAACAAACTGATCTATGCGTACAATTGTACTCGTAGCGAGGTGACTGGTTTCTCTCCCTTTTACTTGCTACATGGGCGCTCTCCACGCTTGCCAGTTGACATGCTGTTCAACTTGACCCCAGAACAAGGCGACAGTAATCATCATCACTACATGGAAAAGTGGAAACAGGGCATGGAAGAAGCATATCAGATCACAAGAGAGAATGCTCACAAAGCAGCCATGAGGAGCAAAAGGCATTATGACAGTAAGGTGAAAAGCTCAGTATTACAGCCCGGTGATCGTGTTTTAATCAGGAATATGACACCTCGTGGTGGTCCGGGCAAGCTGAGAAACCACTGGGAAGATGCGGTCCATACAGTTGTCCGTCAAGTCAGTGAAAACATCCCTGTCTACGAGCTCAGACCTGAGAAGGAAAAAGGGAGATCAAGGATATTACACCGCAATCTTCTCCTACCGTGTGACCATCTGCCACTCGAAACGCCTGTCCAGCCACGAGCAAAGAAAAGAACTGTAGAGACAACTGAGGGAGTGGAGCAGTCAGAGGAAGAAGAGGACGATGAATACTACCCAGTGCCATTTCAGCCATGTCGACCTCAGACATTGAATGCTGAGAGGACAGATAAACCTGCTGAACAAATACAGTTGGAGGAAAATGCGTCACCTGAGTCAGAGACAGAACATGGAGTGATAAACCAACCTGAGCACTTACCGGACCAAGAAGACAGTTATGTCGAACACCTACCTGTGGAAGAGGCTGTCCCTTCACCTGTCCCAAGCGAGCACAACAGGACCATTGAGCAGAGGTCTCAGCGGCCTAGACGACAGCACAGGCGACCTAAGGTTTTCACGTATGATCGACTTGGCTCACCAGCTTGCTACAATCTGAGAGCACTACCACATCATACACACCTTAAGGTGCCATGGACACACATGGTGCAGCCATACTACTACCAGCAACTCTATGGACATGGGCGGTAGAAACATTGTGATCACACACACCACAGATCACTGAACTGAGTAAATGCATAAACATTACACTCTAGACAAAACAAATGGACTGTTCAGCATAGAATTTTCATTAAAAGGGACTGTTGAACAATTGGTACACATATAAACTGTGATTACAGCTCACCACACACATCTCAAGTACATCACATGATTGCAGTCAATCATATCACTCTCATGGACCTTTATCAAAGGAGAGTGTAGTTGCTTTGGACATGCTGCAATAGCAGGACTCTGTTACAAGCCAGCAATGGACTATATTAGCTGTGTGTAAGTAAATGGACTCTCGGTATTAACCCATATGGAAGAATGTATGAAAAGAGTTGCAGCCTGTAAAACGACATGTGTAGAGTATAAGACAAGTTGTAGCAACAGTAATAGTATGTAATGTTGCAGTGAATGTTTATAGATGATATGTAGTTTAACCCCTTATATGCACTAAAGGTCAAATGTCAGGATGTTGGGGACAACATCTATTTTTAAGGGGGAGTATGTGGTAGTTAAGAATTTAAAAATAATTTGATTTCCTTTTCAGCGTTATGCCTAGTGTTCCACTTTCTTCACATATAATTTCATTGTTTGTTTCAACTAAATTGCTAAGGTTCTTGGAGAAAATGCAGCCAGAGTGTAAATAATAGATAGGTAATGTATGTTCTTTGTCTGGGTTGATTATGCGTCAATCTACTAGTAATGCCTCAGGGCTTCAGTAGGGGGATTCGCGCTACTTCCTCACTCAATACAAACGAGTGAAGGCAAGAGCAGAGTGTGTTCATTCATCCCTCTTCCCTCACTATTTTCAGTAGGGGGATTCGCGCTACTTCCTCACTCAATACAAACGAGTGAAGGCAAGAGCAGAGTGTGTTCATTCATCCCTCTTCCCTCACTATTTTCCCTGTTTAAGGGCACAACAGTAACTCTCTGTAAATTCATCACTTCTCACATTTCACATTGACCCGTTGTTCATATAAAAATATTGAATAGTACTGCTGCGAGGGAACTACTGGGAAACCTACTACGGTTGATGTTTTTTGGCCACATTCAGAACAAAGACAGTGAATTACATGCTGTGCGACACATGTGGCACATACCTAATTCACACAACCATAGGCTTCACACTTAAATTCAGAACTGGATTGCACTTCCCCTGCAGTTCACAACCACTGGGATGACAATTCAATAATTAATCAACCATTTGGTATAGAATCTGTATCTAATATCATTCACCGAGACACCAGCCTGACAAAAGGTAATCATTTGGTCAGTGTGATACATAATTAGGTCAACACATGATCAGCTAAGAGGGAATTGGCCCCTGACTGCTCCCTGGATATGATCCACTTAATTGGCTTTGGATTTTGCTTGATCTTTGTCCTCCATTAAAATGAAGAAACACAAAGGCAAATGTAGGAACACCCCGCAGAAACTTGCAATGACCCATTTTACACCCATGAACCACCTTCGGTCCAACAGAAATCAGAGAGATAAAGTGAGAGAGGACAAAAATGGTCTCAGGCAGTTCCAAGCTGCTGTTTCTACTAGAGCCACTCGGGCTAATTGAGCTTCTGTGACAGGAAGCCCCGACGGGATGTTGGTGGTCACTGTTAAAAGGGTCAGGAGATTCAAAGTGAAGCGTGACGTGCGTACAGTACAAGTTGAGCAAAGCCTCCTCTGTGTCCTGTCATGTGACTGATAAAAACTTGAGTGCCGCCTGCCTGGCATTGGCACTGGTGTCCTTTCAGTGGCTAAGCTCCAAGAAAACAATACAGGAAATTGAGAAGGTTTAAAGACGTTCAAGGATAAACTGTCAATTTATTGATGGCATGCAAGGGATCTTGTGTAATGTCTTCCAGCGACGTGACATTCCACACCAATTCAGCTGTCATTGGATCTCTCCTTTGTGTGTGCAATGCTAATCATTTCTGCCGAGGTGTTGTTTTATTCATGCATTTTCGTATTTGTGTCCCTAGGATCTGTCCACTCTGCAGTGCGATGTGTGTATCCTGGTCTTCTCAGTGACTGACAGGCGAAGTTTCCACCGTACCGCCCAGCTCCGCCTTCTCCTCAGGGAGTCCCAGCCACAAACACCAATCATCCTAGTGGGCAACAAGAGTGACCTTGTCCGCTCCCGTGAAATCAGCGCAGAGGGTAAGTACAGTAGAGGGAGTGACACCAGTCTGTCATGTAAGAGCTATCACTCACTCAGTGATTCCAAAACCCTCCTGGAACAACAATTGTCCATTAATAGCCTTAACCCGGCATGGCAGGCCTGTCATGCTGTATGTCCCTTTGCATGTTGAAGTGGTGTTGTAGTAAGAGAGATATAGTAGTATTTAGAGAGCTTGGAGGGTGGTGGCCTTTTTTTTAGCTTCTCCAAGACCAAAAGAACCAGAGCGAAAATGAATGGATGCATGAAATTAATGAATATTTAAAATCATACTTACGCTAAATAGCTCTGCACTGCAGTACACCAACTATGCAGTTTTTTCCCCCCATGTCTGCTAAAGAAGCTGACTTTTTGCCTTGGACATGCAGTCAGAATGCGGCTTCAGACCAAAAGTGCAACCCAAAGAGCAGATAATTATCCTAAAGGGCAGCTATTAAGGATACCACAGACTGCAAAGGAATATGAACAATTCTAATCACTCCACTGATTCAGTATTGCACTCCTATAACATGTCTGGACTCACAGTAGAAGATATTGATGCAGCAGAACTAGGGGTCTTTTTTATTCTATGTGCTAACCCTCATCCTTATTTTATATAAAACCTGGGGTTTCATTTAAAAATCAGCAGTGAGAAACCAACAGTATTCCCATGCAAAAGTTGCTGATTCCTCTCACACATTTAATTTCACCTCACATAATGTGTTAATTATAGCTCCACTTTATCATCAGAATTGAAAACAGCTGTGATATTCGTACTTGAGCTTGTAGTGAGCCATAACTATTCCATAAGCACCTTTCAATATGAAAACATACAAGCCGAGTCAAATCTTAAATCAAAGTCCACTCATAATTTCATCAGTGCTGTCTCAGCAGCTTACAGAAGAGAGGGAGCAGCACAGCGGCTGATATGAATGATGTCAGGATGTGGCAGGTGGCAGGATTCAGTACATCTGGCTTGCCTTTCCCCTGATATTAACACTGAATATACGGATTCCTTTATATTTTAAATAATACCTTCTAATACTGTCCAAATATCACCAGGTATGAACCTGACTCTGCTGAGCTGACAGATGGACAGAGAGCAATGGAGACACCCCAGCTGCCACGCACACTCTGCCCTCTCCCGTCTCCCTTCAACCCTTACATACTGTTCATATTCACCCTTGCAATATGTTCTGGGTCAATTTTGTATTTTATTAAAACTGAAACTTTATGGAGCTGTGGGGTTTATTGTATAACCATTAAAGCCATCTGTCTTCACTGCTACATTATAAAAAGAAATCCTCATAACTACTATCTTATTCAAACTATTAACTGTTAATTTAACATAAAGCCATGTCAACAGATACAGGTCAAATTTGAGCCAGAACAGCCTCAATGGACAAAAAATTGTAGCACCTATACAAAAGTATAACATTTTAACATATTTCCATTTTTGTGCCTTTGGGGTAAAGTCATTAAATTTCAGGGTAAAAGAACAACATTTGGGGTGTTTTTACAGCTTTCAAATGTCAAAATGGGTCAAATTTGACCCAAACAGTATGTAAGGGTAAAGAAAAGTCCTGGTAGAATCACAGAGTTTGAACTACAGGAATTTTGAGATGCACCAAGTTAAATTCTGGCCCATTCTTCACTACAGTCAGTGCCAAAATCGTATTGGTTGCATGTTGTGGATATCAGCGTGTTTAGCGTT
The DNA here is from genome assembly GCF_027409825.1 of Scomber japonicus. Taxonomy (NCBI): domain Eukaryota; kingdom Metazoa; phylum Chordata; class Actinopteri; order Scombriformes; family Scombridae; genus Scomber; species Scomber japonicus. The sequence continues at coordinate 8,711,761 of NC_070589.1, forward strand.
AATGGTTTATTTAGTGTAACTTAGCTGCCTGGTTTAGCTCAGTATCATGTTTGGACTTTTTAGCGTGATAGCTAATCTTTTTGCACAGTAGTGCGTTGCTATCAAGTGCATATTCAAGACTCTTTTAACAGGGTTCTCATTTTACATCAAGTCAGCTGGTAACATTAAACAAGTGAGCCAGCGGCAGCATTCTCTACCAACTCTTGGTTGAAAATGCTAATTAGCCTAATTAGCCTCCTAGCCACAGCTGATAAAGTCTGCCAGAAACATTCATTCTGACCAATAAAATCAACAGTCTCGCTTTTTCTCTCTCTCTCTTTCTAACATCAAGAACTTATTGTTTAAAAATTACTATACGTTTCTGGTGGTAAATCTGCTACTGTTATTATCTGCGTAAGTGCAACACACTCTTGTTGGTTCCTTTAAAAAAAAAATGTTGTAATGCCTTTTCAAGTAGCGCTCCAAATTGAAAATCTCAAATGGAAACTTTCTTGTTATAATAGCAATTTGGCTGATATTGGCGCTTTGTCTGCTGGTTGTAATGGATAACAGCTCCTAAATGCTCCAAATGCAAATGTGTAGTTAATAGGCACACGCATACTTACAACAGAGAGAAGAATAGCAGTGTGCTCTGTGCAATTACTCTATCTTAATCTATCCCTTCTATTTACCCTCTTCTCCGTCTCTCTCTCTTTTTCCTTTGACTCATCTGTTTCTCTGCCCTGGTATTTCACAATAAATCTTCCTTCAAGCCCACAGCGTATCCATTAGGGAGGCTCTTGGGGGATCTATCTTTGATCAGCAAAATCAATTTCTTCACTGTTTACAATACCCAGGGATAAATGCTCTGTTGGTAAACTCCTTATGGGAAGAAAATTATATCATTTGTTATTGTCATAATGGGGTGGAGATATACTCAGCCTATAAAAACTATCCCCCCCTTGGCTTTTCTGTTTTATTGCTTTAGAACATTTAATCACAGTGGGTATAATTAGGCTTTTTGACACTAATTGAATACTGAAAAGAGAACAAATCTGTAAGTTACGTAAATTGATCTAAATTAATTGTGACTATAAAAAAGCAACATATTTATGTATTTACTTTCTTAACCCGACATGCAAACATTTGTAGCTGAAATGCATAGGCAGTCATTAACTGTAGTGTTAACTGACTCCTATTTAAAAAGGAAAAAAATATAAAACTGTGTCCTATTTCTTTCTCTGTGTTGTATTGCAGCAGTGAGATTACCCAATTACACTACAACATGAAGCAAAACTGAGCAGCATTTTTAGCAATCCTTACTCAGGATATGGCAGTGCCCTTTGGTCATGCAGATGGTCTACATCAGGGATGTCCAAACTATTCCATAAAGGGTCATGTGGCTGCAGGTTTTCATTCCAACCAAGCAGGAGCACATCAGGCTTGACTCATTTAATCAACTGATCTCAGTCTTTAGACAGCTGATTGGTGGAATTATGTGCTCCTGATTAACACTAAACACAAACCTCAGTTTTGTGTTTAGTGTTAAAGGTGCAGTGTGTAGCATTTGATTCATTCAAATATGATTCAATTAGTGTGTATTCCCATGAAAATAAGAATCAATGTGTTTTCGTTGCTGTTGAACAGCCATGTTTCTACTGTAGCCTAGAACAGACAAAACAAACATTGGCTCTAGATAGGTTATATGGGTTTTTTAATGATTTTCATGTCCACTGTAGGTTCTCCTGCATGCTCTGAAGGGGAGGGTGAGGGTAGAGGTATTCAGTTGGTAGCAATATGACCTAATATTAGCATGCTAAAACACTAGACTAAGATGGAGAACATATATATATATAGCACCACATGTGCAGCCAGTTAAATGAAGTGCACATCAAGGTGTAATGGAAGCAGAAGTAATCAGTTGAGCATCTGGAGGGTGATTTTCTGGGTAAAATACATAATTAACAAACAAACAAATCTCAGGTTATTGAATATCTCTTAAACATAAATGAGTGAATAAATCAGTGCCCAATTGTACAAAGTTGTTAAAGACCTGTCCACATAGACTCAATGTTGTAATCCCTGCAAAAAGTGCCTCATCAATACATTTGACTTGTTAAGGAGGAAAGTGTAATTGATTATTTTGTATGTTATCTTTGCCTTATTCTGTTGATCCTTGTCAAAAATCCTAATTCCGTCTACTTCTACATGATATAAAGTGGTAAAAACAGAGCATGAAAAGGTCAAAGTGGGTGAATATTTTTATAGACTTTTTATAGGCTTTATAGTGTGTTTACTGGCCTTATGGTGCAACAGCTGCAAAATGAATAAAACTTATTCTGGTAAATACTGTTGGGCAGCGAGCTCAAATGACTTTTTGTAATTTGGCATGCTACACTGAAGCAGGTTTTGGCAAAACAAATTCACTGGAAAAGAAAGACACAGCGCTGTCCGCAATCCATTTAGTGATGCTTAAAAATCCACTGAGCAGAGATCAGGCTGCAGGCAGGTTACAATTTTTTCTGGACTTTATGAGTGAATTTTTATGGGGCACTGGCAGAACATCTCTTTGTCTGCCTGTCATTAATGTTTCAAATAGAAACGGTGCAGAGTGGCTGTAGATAAGAGAGAGTGACAGCAGTTTCACCTTGATTTGAGCTGGCATTGTATTAATTCAAACCCTTATCGTCACCTATGCAATTTCAGTACACTCACAGTATACATCTAGTTTATAATTCTATCCACTATCACATCCATCTAACAAAAAGACTCATGTATTGCTGCAGTTGCAGACATTACCTTACAGTATCTCCCCGCTATCTAATCCTCTGGGGAGGGCTCCATCTCCCTGTGTCCCTCAGCTCTAAAGGTTTTTTTCTGTTTTGTTCTGTTTCCAGATGGCACATCTCTGTTTGGATTATCTCTTTCTAACAGGACAATGCTGTTTTTACTACCTTTATATTTGTACTCGCCATACATGCACAACTCCCTGCATGTACACAGACACAGCAGACACATATTCAACATCCCCCTCCCCTTGCAAACGAGCAGAAACGTTCCCTCGTCTCATTCCATCTTCTCCCTGCCTGCATGTCAGCGAGGCTATTTCATAGCGAGGGCTGTGATAAGAGGGGCGAGGAGAAGAGGAGTGACAGAGGGAAGGGTAAACGCATGACAACGGTGTGTGTGCGTGTGTGTGTAAATTTCAGTTTGAAGAGAGATGTGTGAAACGCATTGTGAGTGTATGGTAGTGTGTGTGTGTGTGTGTGTTGGGAGAGAGTGAGTGAGTGATATGCTGTTGTGATGAAAGAACCACTTTGAGTTTTAACTCTTGAGATTGAGCCTATTTTCACAAATGGAAGCTATATGGCTACTGTTACACCAATGCATTGCTGTTTTCCATACATCAGTCAAGTGATGTTAATATAAACATATCCATCTTTCTTTGCCAGCATGAAAGAGGTAATTTTGGTTATTCTGTCGCTCTCTTATAAAAGATGTTCTTGTGTTGCCCATTTTGTAAAATTCTGTCCTTAAGTGTAGTGGTTGCTCAGAAATTGTTGCTGGTCCTGAGAGGCTTTAAAACTGAAATGGTCTCATTTTGAACATAAGTTTGAGATACAAGACAAGTTTCAATTACGTTTCTTTACAAGATTCTCTCACGATAAAAGTGTCATGTCAGGTCTTTAATGTTAAAATATGAAGCTATACTTTTTTATTGCTCCCTGTATTAAGGAGAGGGTTGCTAGTCCTGCCAAACCCACAGAGAATACACAAGTATTTCTTCAGCTCAGCAATACTTGTACTTTTAGAGTTTTCATTTGATTCCCTGACCTGCATATAGTCCAATTTGAGTCTTACCGCTCTTACCAAACATAGCCCAACATGCTAGGCCTAGCTAGCATGTTTACTCTGTACACTAAAGAAGCCCATCACAAATAAACCCCCAACAACTCTGAAGTAAATTAACAATTTACTTCAATGTACTTTGAAGTCAAGTATCTGAGCTTAAGACCCTGATATTTTTCTCGGGAGTTAGTGTAGACTAAAGCAGAGTTATAAGTAAAGGTGGCCAGAAACAGGACTCAAAAGGGAAGCTAATGTTGCCCATATTGTTTTGCTAACATGTTAGCCTCAAAAAATTCGTAAGCTAGCTGTTAGATAGCAACATGTACGTGTGGATTTGTTTTGGACTAGTGGTGAGGAATTGCTGAGTGCAGTTTTAATGTTATTTGAGTAAATTGCTGTAAATTTGGACTTTTTAAAAAATGTACTTTTTGTTAGAATACATTTAATAGAAAAATATTGCAAATGCACATAGTCCAAAGTTTAGACACACCTGCTCATTCAAGGGTTTTTCTTTATTTTTATTTTTTTAAGAGATTTTGTTGGCATAGATGCCTTTATTTAACAGTAGACCGACAGGAAACATGGGAGTGAGAGGGGGGTGCGACATGCAGCAAAGGACCTCCGATCGGGATTCGAACCGGGGTCGGCTGCGTATATGGCATGCGCGCTAACCACTCGACCTGCGCGCCAGGTTTTTTGTATTTTTTATCTCCATTGTTAAATAATACTGAAGACATCAAAACTATAATATAACACATTATGGGGAAAGTGTTTAAAAGAACTAAATGTTTTATATTTTGGATTCCTCAAAGTAGTCACTGTATATCTTGATGACAACTTTGCAAACTATTGGCAATATCTTGACCAAAGATACAATATATACAATCAGAATTTGCTTCAGTTTGAAAAGATGTGTGAAACACATTGTGAGAGTAGTGCTTTGTGTGTTTTGGGGAGAGTGAAGCTTGATTTGCTGTCACTGAAAGAACCACTTTGACTTTTAGAGCTTAACACTGGGCTTTGCACCCTATTGGCAGCATTTTAACTGGAGATACTGTAGAATTAAAACATCAGAATTGGTATTGTCTTTCTAACCCTTTAAATGTCTAATCCTACAAGGACTCAGGCTAAGTTTATAATTAAGGGATTTATGATTAGAAATCAAACAAGTTTAAAGTTTAATTTATATTATGATTTACAACACGATACGATATCATAATGATATGAAATGATATACTTTATTGCCCCAGTAGTGAAATTTGTCTTGGACTCAAAGGCTGCACACATAAATACCTCTACAGTTACATTAAACAAACTGAACAAAAGCAGCACGAGATGTTTCAATCACAACAATACATTTAAGATATAATAAATAACAATAATACATTTAAGGTTTGTGGTCGTTTAGGACAATTTAGCCATGCATATGGGGTTAACTTAAAGCTTCTAACAGTGTGTGTTCACACGGAGACAAAGAAAGTCAGTGGAAAGTTCTCACAAGGACATAAGAATAGAAAAAGTGTGTGTTTATGTGTTGTTGAAGTATAGAAACCACAGCTTGGTGGTCAAACTGTGCTGGGCTTGTTTTGCTGTGCAAGTTAATCAGAAGCAGCAAGTGTAAAAGATTCTGCACATCGGTGCCTGCACACTGCTGTCGACTCAAGTTCGGTCACAGCTTTCGTTTATACTTAATGACACGAGTGCATAGAGGAGGCAGAGGAGGAATGACTAATGAGAGATGCCTATACTCAGCATATTCTGTTTTTATGAGAGAAAAGAAAGAAAGAAAGAAAGCAAGAAAAACAAACATAACCTAGGAGCATAGATGAGGTCAGCGATATGGAAATGCTCCATTGTTGTTCCCGAGGCGCCTGACAAGGATGTTCTTATGTTCTCACTGGACAGACCACATGTATTCTTACTGATATTTGAGCCTGACAGAGGAAGCCGACGGGCGTGCCTGACCGGCTAACATCTTCCTTAAAGAACCACGGGCCTGGCTGAAAGAGTCATAAAGTCTATTTATGGCACATTCAGTGACACTTTATTCTGCTATTTCTCACCTTCCCCCTTGCTACATCTCCCTCTTTCTCTCCCTCTCTCTCTCTCTTTCCCTCTTTCGCCCATCCACACAGTGATACACACACTGTCACGCTGAGAACATATTTATCATTTGCTACAATATGGCTATGGGGTGGTCCTGCTCCTCAGTGCTTTGATTAATATGCACTCTGGCTCCGTTTGCTTAGTCGACATCCTTTCGGTCTGTCTCCCTCCGCTGTCCTTCTGTCTCTCTCTCTCTCTCTGTCTCCTACCCGCGTGTTCATTTCATCTCCCGTCTTTGCCTGTCATCTCCTTTCAGCATCTCTTCTTTCTCTCTGTGTGACTCACATGTTTCTTCCTGTTCATCTACATGTCGCTCTTATTTTATTGTCAGTCCGTCTCTTTCTCCGTCCCCCTTTTTTTTTCTTTTCTCCGTGTAAACACACAAGAAGTGACCTTCCCTATCTCCTCACCTTTTGTCCCCCTCCTGCTTCCTTTTTTCTTCTCCTCTCCTCTCCTTCATCTTGTCTCCTCTCTTGTTACTTTGTTTCTTATCTTCTTCTTGTTCTCACCTCTCCTTGTTTTCTTTCCTATCCTTGTCTTCTCTCCTAGTTTCCTTTTCTAAACTTGTCATTTTGCCTCGCTTGCTTTTCCTTCTTTTCTCTGTTTTCCCACTTCATTTCTTCAACTTGCCTCCTCATTTTCTCTCCTCATCCCACCTCTTCCTTTTCTTTCATCTTCCCTTCTAGTCTCCTCTCTCATATCTCCTCTCCATTTTCCCCCTCTCCTCCTCCTTCTCCTCTCCAAGCCACTTCCCCAAACACCCCTTTACCCTCTTATTAATTCAATTCAATCAGCCATTGTCAATACAAGGATAAGCCCTGTTTGATCTGATTTGGGATTTGTCTTTTTTTTCCGTCCCACTCTTACCTCATCCCACTATTAGGTGACAGTTTTGTGGGCAGACAGCTGCTGTGCGGCTGGATTATTACACCCAGATCAAATCTAGTGGATTTTTTTGTAACACCCGTGTAACACAGGCTCGTATACAGTGATGGTGTGAATGCATCCACACAAAAACCAGATCAACACCTTACTTGGCGCTAATGCTCCCACAGTATTAACAACAGTTTTACTAGAGAATGAAATATGAGTATTAACTATTACCTCCTATCAGAGAGCAGTCATTTTACAACCAAGGTCTTGTTCCCAGTCAAGAATTTTATTATTGAGAGAGCTAGATATTTCTTTATAATAGAGCACAAAGAGAAACGGGTTTTAGACAAGCTCTCCAGCTTAACCAAATTACCTCAAACTACTCATTTGGAAGTAAAAATGAATGTGAATACACCTGAACTGTTATATAATTGCAAATTGCATGCATGTACATACATACATACATATATACATACATTAAGTGCAATAGGTCAGACTTGATGCAAAATGCAGTGTAGTTATAATAATGTTACAATGGACAGCTCAGGTAATGATTTCTGTTCATTTTTGTCTTGAAGAAAGCTTCAATTTTATGACTTCCATTTCTAATTTACCAGCAGAATGTAATATAATAAGAATGAATGGTGACAGATAATGGAAAAATAATATTGTCTGTGTTCAGTTTAATATCACATTGTGGGCAGCAGTCTCTTGTTTGTCTTGAAATGATTCATTATTGTCATATTTTTTTGGTACTTATCTTATTAGATTTGCTTTGTTTTTATACATACTGTGAGTTTTCATCCTCCTGAGAGTAGATACTTTTTTATCCAAGCTTAAAGGGTATTATAATGTGCTTAAAATCATTTTTTTAGATGAATACACAGAATTGAGGTATATAAAAGACTCTTTCTGAAACTACTCACAATATTAGTCTGCAGTGACCTTTTAACTCTGCCGTCAATTTAAGTTCTCGATTTGTACCAATAGTACACCTTAAAAGCATTTTTTGTGCCAGCTACAGACTGCTAAGCACAGCTCCTGAGCTCTCTGAACAGATGTAAGGTAAAGCAAAAGATCTCTGAAAGTATTGTTGAAAAGGAGAAATGCTATTTGAGCAGATAATGATGCCTGTTTGTTGCTGAATGATCCGTATCTGTCAGCTTTCCTTATCATCGAGGGATTGTTTGACCAGCCATCCAGGCATTTTTAGCTGAGATATGGAGCCTTGTCAACAACATGTTCAGTCACCTGTCCTTATCCAGGAGAGTCACACTGAGATAGAAAACATTTTCCCAATTGAGCCGCAGCCAAGAGATTTGAGCTCATATAATTCAGCGAGAGACAACATTAACCCCATCCTGCCTTCGCCATCTTGCTCTGTTTTTATACTCAGTCGTGACTTCTGATTTGACTGATTTGCACAAGGAATACACAAAATGTTCATTCTTTTAAAACATCACAATGTAATTAAGGCCCATTAGTTAAAATGTTTACTCATGTTTATTTTTAAATTGGGTTGAATGAATGAAAATCTGTAATACAGATAGATTTTCTCTGAATTTAAAAAACCTGCCTTTTAGAACAGCTCTGGTTTTGAAAGATCTGCATATTTCACATGTAAAATTGGTAAAAAAAACAAAAAACAAATTCAAAGTCCATTTACTAGCTTTTTCCAGTACTTTCAACTGTCTCGACTCAGTCTTCAACAGTGGATTGGTTATCATGAAGATGCATTCGATGACTCGTGCAGTCTCTTCTTTCACACAACTTTTAGGACTTCTTCTTTACTTTTGCTGAAAAGTAAACATGAAAATTCACTCTAGACCTTTGAAATAGTGGTTTTGACAAAATAAACTACACTCAAGGTCCACTTACTAGCTATTTCCTGTGCTTTCAACCGTATCACAGTCTTCAACGGTTAATTGGTTTTGCGCAGTTGTCATGAAGATGCATACGATGACTGAATATTCATCTTCCATACAGTAGCACTTTGAGGACGGCTGAAAAGTAATGAAACAGGAAAGTTCACCCTTGATGATTAAAATAGTAGTTTGACTAAATAAACGTCACTCAAGGTCCACTTACTATTTTTTTTTAACCATATATACAGTAGTATATCAACAGATCCATCTCCTTCACAGAGCAAACTCCTACCACTGGTGAGAACACACAATACAGTTGACAGTTATAGAAAAAGTTGGTAAGTGAACATTCAGTTGGGATTGTTTTGCTAAAATACTATTTCCATGGTCAATAATGGACTGAAATATTTATGCGATGTATAAAAACCCACTTAACAAGATTCACTGAAAACATCCCAATAAAACGTCTCTCCTTTTTGACTCTGTCTCTTTCACTGCCATGATTGTCACACCATATTTCAAAAGAATTCTAAAAAAGGCAGGACTGTCTCATTCCTACTTGATATTCTGTAGATTCACTCTATTTGTCATAATTTAGTCTGTAAGAAGTGACTGAATGAATACTTAAGAGTCTAATGGTCTCCCATACAGTAGTCTATCAGTGGTACTACATATGTTAGGGTGAGACACATCAGACGCCAGCTGGATCGTTAACATGCTGTGGACAGCTTACTGGTTTCATGATTAAACATCCATAAATTTCAAACTGCTATCTCTAATTGCGGTTTGCAGCTGCCAGTGTGTGAAGCTCTCTGGTGCAGATTGATGTATTCAAACTGTGCATCATAAACAAGGTTCTAAAATTGAACTTCCCCTCTCTTTACACCAGAGGCCCAATCCAGCGCCATGATGTTTGACTGCCACTACCTGGAGCTCTCAGCCTCATTGGACCACGGCACCAACGAGTTATTGGAGGCGGCGGTTCGGACTGCGAGAGGCGACTGCGTGGGCCCCGGATGGGCTGACGGTGACCCAGGGTCGGGCCGCAGAGAAAGCCTGACCAGCCGAGCCAAGCGCTTTCTGGCGGGGTTGGTACCACGCTCGTATGCCCGAGACCGGGACCGCGGCCGCTACAGGGAGATGAGCCGCCACCGGGGCAGCAAGATCCTCCGCCAGAAATCCCGTTCCTGCCATGACCTCAGTGCACTGTGACAACACACAACTCACACATACATACAAGATACAGTACACACAGGCAAAGAGATACACTCCCACACATGTACACACACACACACATAAGATTGAAGAAGATATGGGGGGATGTGTGAAAGATGAAGAGAGAAAGATGGTAAAATGGAAAACAGCAGGGAGGAGCAGATGAATAGATGGAAGGATGGAAATGGAGGAGGCACACGTGCGGTTAAATTAAGGGAGGAGGAGAGAATTTTCGCAATGGTGGATAAAAGTCAAGAGTGGAGAAAGGAGAGGAGAGGGAGAGAGAGGAGGTGGGAGGGAAAGATGGACAGATATAGCAGAAATCAGCCTGGATCGCAGCCCTGAACCTTTATCTTCTACCTATCAAGGAAAGAAAACCATTTTTTAGAGAGGAAGAGGCCAGATATGAGACAAAAAAGAACAGAACAAATACATAAGGAGGTGAGCTGGTTTTGATTCTCCAGCTTGGGTGCATTAGCAAGCACTCATTACCTGATGAGAGCAGGAGAGAGAAAATTAGCGATGGTGAAGAGAGTCACGCTGATTGAACACTTACTGCTGCGAAACATGGGGGGGTAGGACGGGGCAGGGGGGCGAAGTCACAAATAATCACATACACGTAGCACGCACTGATTATGTAAAGACTGATATAGCAATCTCATGTATTGTAGACTCTGTTTTATAGCATGCCGAGTAGACCATCTATGACATGACCCTGTAGGTTTTACAGCTACATGATACTGGGTTCACTGTTCCGCAGTGGCCAATAGCTAATGCACAATCTAGCTAGCGTCTCTAGCAATGCCATCTCTGAGGCAAGACCCTTTATTTAAGAAAATGCTCCCTCTCTGCGCATTTGTTTTATAGCCACAATTTCCACACCGCATCCACCGTTTGTGTCCCGTACTGATTGGAAGTGTTTGACGATATCAATGGCAAACGTTCATCTGTGACTTTTATACCAAGGCTAAAAGCATCAGTGCCCAAGCCATATTTTTGCTGAAAACATCATGAGCAATCAGTACAAAGAACCCTTTATCGTAGGATGCAGAGCATAGGAGAAAAGGTCAAAACGGCTGTAAGGAATAAGATGTTAGCACGGCCGATCAGACTGAACTTTTCTTCAACTGAAGCTGAGTCACAGAACACTAGGTTGCTTCCTGAGGACGAGGAGGACAAACAACAGTAAACCTAATCTACCTGTGGCTGTTTGATGTTTTCATTTTTCTCTTTTTACCCACTGGCATCATTATCCGTGTTTGGACTGAACTCTGTGGGGGCTGGCCACACAGGTGACCCAAGAGAAGAGAACGTTCTGGAAACGTTGTTGGGATATCTCGTCAAAGTGTGGTTGGCGTCACTGACACATGCTCACTTGTTTTTGTCACCGTCTACTAAGCACTCTCGTCTTTCCACAGAGAATAAATTAATTTTTGTCTGACGTCCTGAACAAGTGTCTTGTCCTTCTTTCTAACAACATTGCAATGAATGTCTCTTTACAGACGTTACTAGGTTGAGGGATGGCGTGACAGGTCATCAGGTGACTCACGGGTCCTCTCTAGACAGACTGTGAGACGGCCTCTCAGGACAGTTGTTCCATTTAGCGCTGAGCAGCAAAAAGATGCCATGTCGACACTTTGTGGCAGTAGCAAAATCTCAGGTTAAAAATAGATTGTGTCAGGGGAGAAAAGGAACCGAGAACAAGTGAACAAGAGAACAAGCTTTTTGAACTGTCCTAACTTCAAGGTACATACAGCATGTATGTATCTAGGCAAATGTGATATACCTGCTCATGATGGGAATGCTAAAATCACCAACTCAAAACCAATTCTCTTTTCAACTGCAGTCCTCCCCAACCTTTTCTGTCTGACACATCCCCATAGATGAAGAGAACGACCTCATCATATAAGTGTATATAGTTGCTGTGATTTTTTTTCATATACTTTAACATTGAAATGTTTTGCACTCTTGAAGTAGCAGAAGCTGGATGCTTTCTATTAAACTAACCCCTAACCTTATATCAACTGTTCATTCATTTCTTATAGCAAGTACACTATTTATTCCTTACTATCGGCCAATGTTGGGGAGTAACTACAATATCTCATTAAATTATAGTTACTCATCAAAATGTTGATTATTTCAAACAGGTTACGTCTGAATATATTATTTTCGGTAAAAAGCTTAAATGTACAATGTAGTATGAATCCGGTCCCTGCATCTCCTCCCCATGCAGGAACGCTTTCTTTTGACATATCTCAGGAAAACACGGGTCAGGAAAGCCATTGGGACAAATCTAAGTGCAACACCATCAAGGGTAGCATGGCTTACAAGGAGCTCTTTCTATGTCTAGACAGGTTCTGGTCATTTGGCAATTTTGAGAGTTGTTTTTGATTGGCTCTCTTGTTTGGAATTGACACTGCCTCTTGTCTGCCAAACAAATCAATGCATATTCCTCTAGGCATGCCATACCTGCCACCAGATGACCACAATAAAGTGGGTGACCATGTCAGAGAACAACGCCTTTCAGTGCTAGAAATCAGGTAGGTAAGGTTTATACTGCCTGGTTTAAATGTATGCTTTAAGAACTTTTCAGCTTTATTGCCCAGTTTAAAACATTTGTTAGCTACATAGCTACATTACATTTGTTAACAGGGTAACTAGTAATATGTAACCTATTCCATTCCTAAAGTAGCCTTCCCAACATTGGGTAAACTGACCCTATAAAAAACCATGTTGAGCGACTTAATGCAAAGTTAACATGATATTAAATAATATTATTTGTCTCAGTTTTACCTCATATTGGAAAAATCATCACGATTTCCAGGCAGTGCTGTCTAAAAACAAAACACTGCTTGGATCTATCAGGTCTTACTTTCCCTCCTTCTAAAGGAACTTAAGGACAGAGGCCAGAGGAGACTGTCTACAACTAAAATAACTATGCAGTGGGTGGTTACCTGAAATAGTGTTAGCTACATCAGTTATATGGATCATTTATGAATCCACAGGATATACCACTTTTGGATTAAATATATTCTTTAATACTAAAAAGCCCATTCCTATCAGTTGTCTAACAGGGCTATAGTCCTATTAGTTGTAAGATCCCCAAAGTGCCAATCTCCCAAAAACTTGGTAACGTGTTACTTCACCACAATGTACCATTATAGAAGCATTTTGTGTCACTATGTTCACTGGCTCAAGTCCCCAAAGCACAAATATCGATTAAAAAAAAGGTTAAAAAGCAAGAACATTTTCCCAACAGCCAATCACATGAGATCAGATCAGATAGCTGGTGTTCTGATGCTGGTACGCTAACTATCTGAAGTGGATACACAGGAGGACTCTTGAAAGGAAGAAAAACTGGCAAAGAGATAGAGGGGTTGAAGAGAGAGACACACACAGAGAGAGAGAGAGAGAGAGAGAGAGAGTCGGAGAGAGAGAGACGGGTTGGAGAAATGCTTTGAGGAGTAATGGTTGCTTGGAGACTGTTGTCAAGGAGACGATGAGTCCTAGAGTCCTTTGGCATCTCAAATGTCCTATATTTATGTTGATTTTCAGAACGAGGTTTTTTGTTTGTTTTACTTTTTTCTCCCCCCTCCGAGTAGGTGAATAACAGACAGACAGCGATAAGCATGGAGGTAATGTGAACTCTTCAAACAGAAACAGGCTGGATATGATAAAATATGTCTCAAAGAATGGAAAAATGACAAAGGATTTTTATCCCACTTAAACAGGTCAGATAACTGATATCATACATTTGACAGCTATACAGAAGCCTGCAGGAAATATGAGAGGAAACAAGGATAATATGATATGATTTCTCTTCTCTCTGTGACACCCTATCACTCGCTCAAATCGTGACAGAAATCCTCCCTCTCTCTGTCTTTCTGTCGCTGACTCATTCTGTGGGCTTTTACTGTGATTTTTGGGCAAAGAGAATACTTCTCGAGAGCAGGGAAGACAGAGGAAGATTAAAAGACGGAAAACCTCCTACTGTGTGCCAGTGAAAGCCCGTCGAACTAACTCCTCACTTTGCACTAAAGAAAGACTATTTTCGGTGAGCACTGTGCATAACTAATGAAATGCATATTTTCCTGAGGTGTGGGTGTAGGCATGTCAGCCAAAAGTGGTCTACGGAGTATAACTAGGTATAGACCAGGGCATGTGGAGTCTGCAGTGATTGCCATACGCTGGTGTGGTCAGACATTGAGTGGCAGTGAAGGAAGTGTGTCTGAATCTCTGGGGATTCCATGTGATTTGTTTTCGAGGAGCAATGGCTCATTGTACCCCAAAGGTCATTGTTCCTCTGCTTTGTCTCCTGAGTGCACAGAGCTGATTATACATGCACAGAGCTATAATAACCAAACAACAAAGGAAGCCAGAATAAGCCAGACCAGTCTTGCTCGGATTGAAGCATGTGTAATTAAGACTGGTTTGGTCCACGCAAGAAGCCCAGAGTGAAACATCAGGCCTAGTGACTGTAACAGGGGTTGAAAAAGAAAGTACAAATCAGCCTTATTAAGGTCAGAATTCTTTCTACAACACACCCCACAGTAATGTAGATGAATAGCAGGTCAAAAGGTGAGGGCAAAGCCATATGTTCTATAAAATCCAGCAAGACTATAATAAGATGCCTTCATGAGATTAGTATTGATCGCAACATTGGGCTACATGGATGTGATGGGGAATCTGTTGGATACCATGCCATGAATCATGTAAAAGGAGGGTCACACTGCAAAGACATGCTAGCACCTAGCGAACAACACATTAAACATTCAAAGGAATAATTTGATATTGTGGGAAATATGCTTAGTCTTGCAAAAGAGTTTGATGGAGAGATCAATACCTCTCTCATCTGCTGGGTAAATATAAAGGCTGAAAGCAGGGGGAAACAACCAGCCTGCTTCTGTCAAAAGAAAGTAAATCTGTCACCTTCTTTTTAGAGGTACTGAGCTACCTTTTTAAAGATTTAGAGGTGTTGGTAAAGCCAGCCTAGCTGTTTCAGCCATCTTTCAGTCTTTGTGCTGAGCTAAGCTAAACTTTTTGCTCCAGGTTCTCATTTAACTCTGAAGAAAGTGAGTAAGAGTATTTCTCTGTCAAACTCTTCCCTTAAAGGTGTAGTAAGCGATAATAATCCAACACATTTTTTGTCAAAATCACCAAATCTCTCCTCACTATCCGCTAGCTGTCCCTTCTAAGTGCGTGCTGAAAAAAAAGTCTGGTCTCAATCAATACACAGCCTGGCTCTGAGATTCAGTTGATAAATATGTGGCTTGGCGCAAGCTAACGCAACAATGCTCAAACCAATCAGAGACAGGTTTGTTTTGGTTTTCCCCCACATTGCTTACTATACCTTTAAATCAGGTGTCCCCGCAGACTATGAAAATGTTCTTGCTGGCCACGGGGTATTAAAATCATCACAAACAAATGAGCTCCCCTCTGAATAAGTTCTCATCTTCTTATTTTTAAATAGCTGGTTGGCACAGTAATTGGGACAAAGTACATGCTGATAAAGTAACAAAAAAAATTACTTTCTGATAATGGCCAAATCATACAATTTCCCTGTGGCCTGATAACAAATGTTCAGTGGTCTAATAGTGGCCTGTGGCCCAGGGGAAACCGTCTCTAAAGGCTTAAATGCATATTACACCATGTTTGATGGTATGAATAATTTTGTGATGTGTCTTAGCAGTAGAAGAGACAAAAATGAAGTCAAAAGGTAAGGAACTTAGCTCCAAACCACAGAGATTCAGTTATAAGGTTAAATGGTGCTTTCTCTCAAGTTACTTATAAAACCAATTTTTCAGCCAAAAGGTCTTAAAAAAAAGGACTAAGACAATCTGTGGTTGAGGAAGAAGACCACTGATGGTAGACCAAGCAGGGAACCAGTGTCATAGGTCAGTGAGATTTAAGGAAAAAAGGGCACTTCATCTCTTTAGGAGCTTGAATATGTGTGTGTGTGTATGTGTATATATATATATATATATATATATATATATATATATATATATATATATATATAATTTTCAAGGTGATTTAACCTTTTGACAATGAAATATCTATTGTGCAAGTTGTGAATTGAGACTCATGCACTGGTCTCTGGGTTATTTGTGGTCCCTGTTTTTGTTTCATATTGGGTTGGTGGCATATCTCAAAACCTCCTTACATAACATCTGGACTATACAAATGGATGTCAATGAGGGAAAGTTATAAAACTTGTTTTCTTCCAGTTTCGGTGAACTAATAAATACAGTATACCACATTAACGAATGATCTTGTTTCAAGTTGCTCTTGTAATGCTTATGTGATGGGCATGTATACACTAGACACTGAGTGACTGGAAAAACATAAATACCAGTATGATGTAATGCAATGCAATACAGCTCTGTAATAATAATAATTATTATTATACTGCTCTGCAAGTCTGCATGTGTGCTGACTAAAATGTATTAGACATTTTGAAACTGTAGTTTGGTGTGAATATATTGCACTGGGTTATGTTGAAAGAATATTTTATCCACTTAATTTATGTAGAAGGGCAAAAATGCGGGGAACATTTGCATTATAAAGCAATCCAATAAAACAACCTACAACTTCAAAATGACTGGAGTTGAATCAATACCTCCAGACAACCATGACACCATGTCAATGGTGTTGGAAAGGTAGTATTTATAACAAGACTAGTGTTGGATTGAATTAAAATGAAGTGCGCTTTCTATCTTCCTGTCTCAAACATAAAGCCTTTGACTATTTTTTAAGACCTTTGAACAAAATATGAATACATTTGTTTTTTCTCTCAACGTGTAAAAAGTCTATACCTGAGCTAGAGAAAGACAGTGAAAAATTCAGTGGCCAAGACAGTCTAGGATGAATGACAATATGATTCTTACCCAAGCGTATGGTGCGCTTTATTTCCACACCGACAACACATGCTGTCTTCCAGCGTGGCTTCTTGGCCATGTGCTTCTTCTCCACTGAGAGGCATCTGCCAAGATAAAGGCCTTCCTTCTTCCGATCAATTTATAATCAATGTTCTCCTCTGTGACTAATCTAATGTGTCTCCAAAAGGCTTGCGCCAGAAATGGCTCACTGCTGAGGCAGAGAAGGATTTCTGAATTTATTTGTGCTTCTGTTAAGGAATTATGAGGAGACATGACATACAGAGAAACAGAGGGATCATGAGGGATGTGAAGCCCTCCTATAAATGCTCTTACATATTTGCATGCCTATATAGTTAAATACTATATTCACTCCGTTACTGTGAATAACATTCCATAATATCAATGGAGAAAGAACTAGAAATACCATCTTAATGTTATATGCCTCCACCAGTCAAGTTGCAGTTTGTATCCATATCTGTCAAGATGTATATTTGTAGTGAAGAAATTGAATATAAAAGGTATTAAATGTATTTTCCTTTTATGTGGTTCACATGCTTGGCAAATAAAGCAGATGTCAACTGTGATAGAACACAGTTGACACGACACATATTCAACACATACATTTTCACACACATTTTCAACCTGTCAGCTCACAAGTTCTAAACAATCACCACAGTTTAAAGGTGGACACCCAAGAGTAGCATCACCAATTCAGTATTGCAACTAAGTGTGAAATATGCTCAAAATCTCCCCTTCTGCTCCTGAGTTATGGTGTTGAATAATAGCTAGAAAAGTGTTTTTGCAGAACATTATGATGTTATGGTGAAGTTGACCTTTGACCATTTACATATAAAATGCCTTGACCACCAAATTCTAATCAGTTCATCTTTGAGTGGACAAAATGGATGTAATGGAATTTCCTCTGCTCTGAGTATTCATGAGACATTTCATTCATGAGAATGGGACGGACGGACGGACAGTCAACCCAAAAAAATAATGCCTCTTGCCACAGCCATCACCAGATAGCTACCAATCAAACATTACACTCAAAATAAGATTTGAAAAAAGATGCAGTGTCAGCTGTGTGTCCTTGGAAGGTTTTCGTATTGACTTCATGATCCCAAATTTGAGATTGTGTTGCTCTGCTCATTTGAAAAGCTGGACTATAAGGAAAAGAAGAGTCTGAGTATAAATATTCCACCAGCAGCCCCTGGTGGCCAAATTGCTCCTTACAGGTACATCCAATGTAACTACTGTAAATTACTCAATAGCTGACATTGCCATACTTAAAATATTATCAATTAATTCTACACAGAAATAAGAAATATTTTCTTTTTTATTATTTTTCATCTGATTATATGGGGAAATAAAAACATTAAAAAATCACAAATGTATATCATTCAATAATGTCACTGAAGAGCTTCCGCTTCTTGGACTCGCCAGTCTGGATTTCCTGCCAGTGAGCTCGTCTTTGGATGAAGTGTGAGAGAGCAAATTTGGGCCAAATGTGGCGCGCAAACTGATCTGATCTCAGCTGGTTTTCGCTCGGCACTGGAGAGGAAGGAGAGATGGGAAAGGAAGTCATGATCATGTTAGAAAAAATATGCAAAAAAGGGGGTAAAAAAACCATCTTGCCACCATTTAAAAGAAATCTTAGACTGAGTTCAGATTACCTAGTTCCTGTGCGATGCTTTGCCTCTGATTGACTGAAGCACAGTTCCATATGGCTTCCAGGACCCGACTGCCCAACCTGGAGCAGGCCATTTGAACATATTGACCCTGTGAAGACAGATGGTAAGATGAACTAAGAGGGATGATGCATGAAAAGAAAAATCATAGGAGTAATGACAAATAAAAACAACAAGAAGCTGTTATCTAGACCCCTGAAACAGCAGTTGAGACAATTTCCCCCCAAGAGCTATGTCATTATAGAAGAGTGGACCTTGATCTCAACTTTTCAAGACAAACAATAACAAGAAGTCCTTCGAGTGCTTAGTAAAACAGAACAATTACATGACAGGTAGGCACTGTGTGTGATAGGATCGAAAGCTCTACAGCAGCTACTAAGCTGACATTGTGATAAGATTATTTTCTCAACTACAAGGACACCTTTAGAGTAGAAGTCTGTTGCAGTACCTTAAATATGTGGCTTTTTGTGGCTGATTAATAAATACTTTCGTACTTAGTTTCAATATCAATCTGATACCTCTGCAAAAAAAACGAAATTGTTCCATTAGCAGCAGCAACAGCAGCTTCAATCAGGACTGCAGTCTGTCTTTTCTGTCATTACTGGTTCAGTGGACTGATCCATTAATGTGAAATCCAATCACTTGAAAAGTAGTAATAGCAGAGCTCAACACATCTTTAAGCAGTGTCCTGAGGTTGAAATGAAGTGAACTGAACTTGAACTGTATTATATTGAGCAACACATACATTGTGTGTATCCTTGAGGTCAATAGTGTGTTGAATTCACATTGTTCACAAATAGACTTGTCTTCTAACAGTATTGATGGCATAACTTATATTACTCTGATGTTTCTGTTGGTTTTACTTTGTTATTGTTACATTTGTCTACCATACATTTGTCTTTGATTGAGCTGCTCCAATCAATTGTGACAGACAATAAAGATCTTAAATCTTGAATATGATTTGTCACGATAACTTTTGTTGGACAATATATCGTCTCAGAAATAATCGTGATAAATGACATTATTGTCATTTGAGTTATTTACCTATAATTACATATAGGCGGCACCGCTCGTTTCTACAGTCTCCACTCAGGACGTGCACAGTGAGGAATGGAGGACACTACTTGCTTTGCCAATATGACATGAATAGCCAATTAGCTGCTAATGTGAAGTGTGAAGTGTGGCAATATCATAAAAAAAAAGTTGACAGTCGATAATATAATTATTGTGGCAGGCATTGCCTTATTCTTCCCTACCTTTACAGGCACATTGCTGCATTTTTTTGCAGCATTGCCCCCTGATGATCAGTGGTACAGTGTGAAACCACTGACAGTCCTCATGTGCATACACAATAAGAAACAAAACAGGTACTCACCTTTACCTTTAATGTACAAGGCTGGTTGTATTCTTGTTTTTGTCATTGAATTCCATTAAAAGAACAAAACAATGTGTCAGACTGTTGCTGTAAAGTTAGGTTAAATAAAGAAACAGCTGAGCATTGTAGTTCTTAGCAAACATTAGTCAAACAGGAGTAATTAGATCTATTTTCAGCTGTGGAATTGGTGCACAAATTGGTATTTACAGCAGCAGCAGCAGGAATGTTGTGTAACAGTGTGGTTCAAAGTGCAGGCTTTTACCACATAGACAGAACTTGTCAATGGCATAATTTCATTGTGAATTCATTGTTTTTCATTCTCTTTGTTTGAACCTGATGCAACGATTACTTAACTGGCAAAGACTGTTTCTAAATCGTTTTTAGTTATTGAAGTTTTCATGTTGTAACATCATTAACTATACTGTCGAGACCTTGGATGCACATTTTGAATGAGAAGGTGTTTCCAAACTTTTGACTGCTACTGTTTAACACTGTGGAACTGTCCATGCTCATACCTCCAGCCTCCTGAGGATCTTGCCTCTGCCCTTGTCGCTGGATGTGGTGATGAGGGCCTGGAGGACGTGGCTGCCCGAGGGATCGGAGGCCAGCTTCAGAAGGTCAGCGGGGGTCAGAGAGCGCAGACTGTTGAGGAGGAGAGAGCGCTCCTTGAACCTGGCCAGCGCCTGGACCAGCCGGGAGCCGTGGTAACAGATGGAGGACAGCGGGACCTGGAAGTGATGGAGACTGTGTCACACTATGTCTCCCGCATGTATTCGACATAAGTGTAGCTTGCTGTCATTTGCAGTGCAGCTTTCTGCTAATTAAACTGTGAGGATAAATGATTTGATGGGTCGTCTCTCAGCTGTTTACCTGCATGTCTATGCCGCCCTCTGCTGTGTCAGAGTGGTAATACACCTCGTAGGTGAGCAGGGACATGAAGAGAGGGAGGCAGCTGGTGTGTCGAGAGCCGGGCTCAGCGCAGTGGAAAGCCTGAGAAAACACAACAACATGAAGACCATAAACTACCCATTAAGCAGTTTTATCGTTGTTTGTCAGCCATGTTCGGTATCAGTCGTAAAGACGGAGAAATAAACTGAGATGACGGTTTTGTTATGTTGATTTAAGGCTTACACCCATGAGGCACTTCATCATGTCATCCTGTTTCTCTTCACTCTCTGCACAGCTATCTGCCATCTGTACGATCACACCCATGTGACCCGCCGCCAAGATGGCCTCAGCACCTTCGAGTAGCTCATCGAACAACTTCAGGAACTGTAAAGAGAAGAAGGGACAAAAATTAAATCCCTCCTTTCAATATCAATAAGAAACCAAGACGTTCCTCTTGAAAGTTCCACCTACCATTTTACATTTGGCTGAAGCGGCGATGAGCCTCTGTATGGGGAAGTTGGCGATCCGATGGAGGGCTAGGTCGACCAGATGACCCTTGAGGTGGTTCTTGTAGAGGCTGCACAGCAGAGACTTGTGAGATAACTGTATGATGATCTCAATGAGGTGACTGGAGGTCTGGTCCTTTAGAAAAACCAGAAGTGGACTGAAAAGGAAGAGAGAACAAACCCCAGTGTTATTTCATGCTGTTTAAATCTTCGCTCTAGCGTCTCATTGCAGGATATGAGAGTGAAATGAAACTAGATTCGACTCTGACCTTACTCCAGGAGCAGCGCTGCGACTCGTCAGATACTCTGTGATGCGTTTCAGGAGCTGTTTGCAGAGTTTGGGCCTTTTTCTGTGACACACGGTCAGCATGGTCTGGAACACTGCGCTGGCCACAACATCAGTGACGCTTACTAGAAGAGGAAAGAGGAAACATTTTATTCTCTGCCAATGTTTTGTGTGTTTTGTTTAATTTTCATGCTATGCACACACACACACACACACACACACGCAGAACAGCAGGAATACATATTTATACAACTGACTGATGCAGGATAATAAGTAAATATGAGAAAATGAGAGGAAAATGTGCAGGAAGTGAGATGAAAACGAAAAAACAGAAGCATGATATATTGAGAAATAATCGCAATTAAAAATATTATTGTCATTTGAAGATAATTTTAAACCACTGATATAATGATAATAGCATAATAATGCAAGGGGGTGAGCAAAATGAACTATTGTACCCAGCAGTATGTTGGCAAAGTTGACTGTGTGAAGAGTTTGGAAGATATTAGACCACACACACACAACGTATCATAAACAGACTTTGGTTTAAATGGGGTTTTTTTTACTACTGAAGCACAGGAAGGAAGTTAGAAATGTTTCTGACTCACGTATATATGCAGCTTTTCTCTCCAGATAGTATTTATTTTGTGTGTCTGTGTTAATAAATCAACGTCACTTTGCATAAAAGGCACTGAGATACTGTAGCTCTATGTGGTGTGCATTTGCCACAAGGCTGTTTATCGACTATTATTATTTGTTTTGCTATTCAAAATGCAAGCTTGAGTTTTATCATAGAAATTCGGAACACAATACGGAGGGTGTTCTGTTCTAAAGGAGCTGCCCTTGAGCATTTCCCTTTTGCCTTTCCGCTGAGTCCTCGCTGGCATTGAATGCGGTTGAATGTTCATCCAATTCCAACAACAATGTCAGAGCAGTCAGTCGATGACATGAAGGACGACTCAGCCGTGCTGACGGCGTTTGTTCTATAGGGGGTCTTTGAAATAAATAAATAAATAAATAAATAAAATAAAATATATATTCAGTCCACAAAAATATATTCAGTCCAAAATAATAAAAAACTCAAATAAAAATGGTCGAGGCAGAAAATATGAATGAATTCCTGAAATAATGGAACTAAAGTGACCACAACAACAAACAACTAAAGACAGATAAACAGATATTTTAGCTTATTTACCCCCATTCACATACAAAAACAGATAGGACTAAATGCCAAGGATACTACCTTTATTTTGAAATACTAGACTGTTCCCTGAAGAATAAACTTTATACAAATACATTTATATTATAAATAAATACATTTTTATAACTACGCAGGATTTTCTTAAATAAAAAAACATGTATAGACTACAATAATCCCTCTCAGTCATCACTTATGAGTGATTACAAGAGTGTGGCAGTGTACTTATGTGGAGACACTCTGCTTGTACTTTATTATTGAGTTTTTATTTATGCTTTAGAACGTAACCGCCGTGAAACAGTCAGAAAATGATGTTTTATTCTTATTATCTTTATTTGACCACCACTTCTATCTCTATTCTCAGCGTACTCTAGTCCAAACGGGACGAGGGGCAAAGTTTAAATCTTTGCTGTGTTTACAAATACCAACCGACAAATCCTGTACAGTATACCTTTAACCACAAGACAACTAATCTTTCCTCATGTGACAACTTAGACCAGGGTGTGTGTGACGTTAGATGACTCACAGTTAACGTTGTCCATCAAGGTCTCTGTGAGGTTTTTCAGCTCGTACCAAAACGACGTGGGAATCTCAAAGTCTGTCAGCTGAGGAGCGACGTTGCGTTCTTTTACACCTTGAAAGGAAAAGGAAAGAAAGAGAGGAAACATGACATGGGTGCAAATGTAAAGTGGATAGAGCCTTTTGTGTGTGTGTGTGTGTGTGTTTGTTTGTGTACCTGGACGGGTTTCAGTGCGTGGGGGTCCGAGACAGCCTGCCAGCACGTGTAAAAGAGTGCGGACCACGTATGAGCCGTGAGCGTGTTTGATGAAGTCTTCAGTGTTTTCTCTCACCACCTGACTTAAAGACAACACCTGAGTCTCCAGCACTCCAGCACTCTCCTCCTCCTCTTCTTCTTCTGATGCCTCCTTCTGTGGTGATTCTAAAAAGGACAGAAGCAAAGAGTCTCACCAACTTAATACAACTGAAGACAACCTCACGTTACACAGCGGTAAGTGATTTAAACGTACCCATCCACCTGGACGCCTGTCTGATGGCACTCTCCACTACGTGGCCGCCGCACCGGTCACAAGAAACCGCCTTCAACTCTGAACCTGATTCTCCACCCAGTTCAGTCAGCACCTCCCCCACCTGCTCGGGACTGGAGAGCGGGAGCAGGCGCTGCAGAGTGATGCTTCCTGTCTGGTCCATCGCCACCAGGCTCGCTTTACCTTTCACTTCTAAGAGGACGTTCTCCACAAACATCTCTACAAAGCAAGCATTAGATACTTTTTTTGACAGTGTCGGACACACACATGTACATATATTGCCTTATGTATGCATGGTGCAATGTAGCTATAGTTAGCAGTTATATTTCAGGTTTTTATATTTCCAGTAAAATGATGCAATAATGCTGCAATAAGCAGAATCATGTCAAATCAGTGTATGGATAACAAGACAATGAGAAGTCGTGAATATCTCTTTGAAGCCGGGGATTGTTACATCTGAATGGCTGCATCAGTGAAAAGCCAGGTGATGTGTCATCATTAAAACAAAGGCTCTACATAGCTGAAGTACAACTTGTCAAAGCAATTAAGGAAAGCTTTTCAATATTTAAACCTCTTTTTGGACTTTCAAACAAAGACTCTGCTGATACTTGACAGCACTGAGAGCTGTGACTCAGTGAGAACTAAAAAATGCAGGTTGAAGTAAAAAATAAATGCTCAGATTCAGTAACTCGTAGGGCTGAGTATTATTAGACATATAGTGATGCTAGTGCAAATATCTGACTTTCCATACCAGTACCAAAACCTTTATTTATCATCTCATCATCAGGAACACAAGTGTGATTTTTCGAGCTTGAATGATCTATTGATCAGCTGATATTATCAGTTGATACTGGCCTTTCACATCAGTGCTGATATTTGTATGTAGTGCTTTAAAGTTATATAGGCAGCATTTTATGTATATTTGATCCTTTTTCTTAATTCAAGTCCAATAGTTAATTGTCCTGTAGGTGTTAAATTGTAGTTAAATATAATGATTAAATTCCCAGTGAAGTTTACTGTTTCAGTCCGCAGATGTTATTCTATACCATACAATTTATTGTTAAACTATAAACTATTGTGCCTCCTTTACATATTTTTGTCACAAGTGTTTGATGATCACATTTGAGTGATATTTGAAGAAAAATGTGTGTTTATGTATTATTCTGTAGCTTATTATTGGCCAATATATCAATATCAGGATTTATTTAAAACCCTTATATCAGCATCATCAACAAATACGGCCCTGGTGATTTTCTACTCTATCACTCTCAACTGTTAAATATTGATTAAACACAAGCACCTGTGCAACAACTTTACCTAAATAACATATAAATCTAAGTCTAAATCGAAAGTATGTCTTAAAATCAATGTAAAAATGTAAAAAAAAGAAAAAAAACTCAGAACAAATCTGAACACGTTTTTTCCAGTACTTTCATTTGGAATTACAAATATATTGAGGTTAAACATAAAGCCCAAATAAAAAGGTTAAAGGTACGATCAAGGGGCATTTTAACATGGGACAACTATCTGTTATTACTAAATGTGATATACTTTGAACACACACTTTCTTACAGCAGCTGCTATATTTATTTATTGTTTCTAATTCATAATGTATTATTATGTGGAATATGTCTGAATGAACGTGTTGAGGATGTGTGTTTAACTTGCAGCACCTTACAAAAGTAGCAATCCAAAATGTCATTGTATGGTTTTTAATGATACAATGACAATAAAGGCATTCTGATTCTGACTCTTTACATTCACTGAAGTTTCCCCACGCTTGGGCCCAGGAAGAGATGTGATGTTTGTTTGTGATGCGACTAATAAATATATATTGATCAGACTGATCACATGGTCTAAATGGTGTGTGGAAGTGACACTACAGTTTGTAATCTGGTAGTGTGATAATGTGATAAAAATGGCTTCAGTAAGAATAATTTGAGGTTGGGAGCTGAAGTCAAAGTCAATGTTTATTAGTCAAATGATTAGATGGGGTGGGATGTGGGGAAGACAGTGTTTGTAAAATCTAATGAACTGATGTTTTGTACTTCATTTCCATTGAACTATATCATTAATTTAATCTATTGTTCCACCTGCAAATTGGCAATTTAGCTAAAACCTGGTACAATGCATCTCTCCTCATCACATTTGTTATTTTCACACTTCATCAAACATCACATTATTGATGTCAGGAGATAGACTTTTGTTTTCCTTACCTCCACATCCTGCAGTGTTATAACATAGATTCTTATAGTAATGGTGTAATGTGTCTTTCTGCTGCACACTCCAAATTCAATTCCCAAACCTGACTGCTCATATCTTGTGAAGAAAAATCTCACCTCTCTCCTCATCATCTGCAAAACCTTCACTGAGTCTTTCCCCGACTCTGCGGAAATAGCCAACACTCATAGCATCCAGACGCTTTCTGCCTCCATCTTTTTTCTTTTCTCCGTCTTCACCTTCCCTCCTCTTCTTCTCTCCTCCTAGACCATCGTCATCGGGGTGCCTCCTCTTCTTTTCTCCCCCTTTCCCTGGTTTCCTCTCCTCCATTTTATCCAACATAACTCGTAACCTTATAATATGCAGGTTACCAGCAGGTGTTTGTTTGAAAGGGTGTTTACCTAAATCTTCAGGCTGAAATAGAGAAAGAATAGAGACATCATGAAGCAATAACTGGAATGTAGCGTTCAACTCCATAACACTTTGCCAAATTAAAAACAATGACAAAACTGTGCTTGTATTAGAGGAATCACTTGTCCTGGGATCAATTCATGGTAGTAGATATGCAAGACTACAAAAATCAATATTGGGTTAGGGTTAATAGCTAAGCATGGATTTATTGTTTTTATTGTTTTGCCCATTCTACCTAGGTCAGGTTAATGAATGCCGAACTCACACATGAATACTAATTCAGAGAATATCCTGTATCACATTTAATCGATACAATGTAGTGGCCGAAAACCCGGCGAAACATTACATTTGAATATTGTGTGAATGGAGTCTGTTAGAAGGCGACCTGTAGCCCTCTATGCTAACACTATCAACACCACAACTGCAACCACAACTATCTCAGTGTTTATTGGAACAAGTTGACATCTTAACAAATCCATATCGAACACATGAAAGTAGTATTTAGCTTGCAAAATCTGAGTCCACAAAAACACAAGTTGTAAAAGGCAACAATGTTTAACTCACGTGTTGTTCATGTAGCCCTGACAGGGGCGATGTGTCTTTGACGCGTGGTGATGACGTAAGAAGGGGAGGGATCGCGTCTTCTACACACAAGCACGCACTCACTCTCTCTTTTCATACACAATTTTTCTATCTATCTATCTATCTATCTATCTATCTATCTATCTATCTATCTATCTATAGTACAGTACTAATAGACTAGTAATCATATACTGTGTAATATGATTTTTGAGCTTATTTTAAGTTTTTACCAAAAGAAGGAAAATAAATGAATTCATTATTATTCCCTTCATATTCCTAATGAATTACACTGTTATGCCCTTTAAGCAAATACAGTATGTGTATCATATTGAGCAGAACTGGTTTAATAGGACAGTTTTTTGGCTAGAAGTGTTTATTAAACTACTACTACAAGGTTCTCTGGAAAACTACATCTTGATTTGTTACATGTGCAAAAAAAAAGACAACACAAAAAATTGTACTGTCAATATTAACAAAAAAAGCCTACCCAGAAGTAGTTGGACCCATCAGGATTATCTCATAGATGTATTATAAGAGCCTTTGTAATACATCCATGGCTTAACCGTGGTAGCTGTTTTGTCTTCCCTCTGATTTAGCCTACAGAATAAAGTCTACAGTCTCTTTAATTAATCAGATTATTTCCTTTAATAAATGAATACAGATATACTGTATTGACTGCAAGCCCATACCAACCAGATAATAAATCAGTCCAGATACTTTAACTTTAGTAATAACCACCAGAGGGCAGCACAGTAACTTGGCAGAGAGAATCCATGTTCACTGTAAAAGCTGATAATGATCAGAGGTGTGGACTAGTGCCCAGGGCATGTGACAAAGACTTGTATCCCAACCAGTGAGTCATGACTTCACTTGTCCTCATGACTCGAACAATTATTAAAAAAAAAAAAAGTTAAACCTTTCCCAAGCACAAAGGAGAAGAACCTTGGCTGCTCCAGCTGCATACTCAGTACAAAAACTGCAGTTTTTCAAATTGCAGGCCTACTAAACGACTATCAGTCCTCGCTTCGAAAAGCTTTTTCTAAGGAATGAATGAATATATGAATGAATGAATCAAGCATTTTCTAACATGCCAGAGAAGGATGGAGAAAAGGTTATGGAATATGAGCTTAACTTGACACACTTACTGTATAGAAATAATGATAATAAGAACTACAATAATGATAATAATAATAATTATAATAATGATAATAGTGCATGTATTCCAGCAGGCACAAGAAGAGTTTATACCACCAAATCTATCAGCATGCTTATCTTTTAGTTTGTCTTTGGTGGAGAACAATGTTTCTTTCCTATACTATCGTATATTAAAGATACTGCATTCCTCATTATGTTTTCACCACCTGACGGCTTTATCACTGAGGTCATTGGTTGTGAGTCTTTTTTAATACAGCTTATATGTGCAATTGAACTACAGTTCTTAAAAGACAGTTTCATAATGTTTCAAATCTGTCTTAAAACAACAGTCATGTGCCCATATGAACACTGAACTTTCAGTGTAAGTGATGGGTGGCAAAATCCACACATTTTGTGCATTTAAAAGTTGATGTGAAGTTTATATATGGCTTTAGTAGTCTGAGTTAGTCCTATCAAGTGGATATCTGCCACATTCAATCTTTTTAGCATCAAATTCTCTCTTAGTGTTTCTCTGTTGAGCTGTGGTGGAAGTATAAGACCAAAAAGAGGGACTTTGGCACTAAAAAGACTGTAACGTTGGAAGATATCTATTTGATTTGGCTTTTAAATACATTTATGCACAGAAGGAGGACTGTGGATATTGGCCCTATCAATTACATTGTGAGTGCAATTGAGGGGATCTTCTAATGGCCAGTATGAACAGGTAGAAAAACTTAATTCAGTGTTTATTTGGACGTCTCAAAAGCAACACTTTGCCAGCCTCTTAGAGCTTGCATGGCTGTACACTCTCAGACAATGTTTAGACAAAAAAGTTTGGAAGAGAATGAAACCTAAGCAAAGTAAAATAAATAATTACATTCTGGTCTGCTCTCCACTAAATTATTCAATACTTTTCAGGAAAGAAAGTGTTTCCTGTCTAAAATGCGTTCAGAGAGCACACCGCTATGCCTTTAATACACACAGAAGAAACAGAATATAATATGCTTGAGTAATTTTTTTTTTCTGGGGGGGCGAGCAGAGAGCAAGTACGACAGATAAATTATTTGTTCGCCGGCACAGCTACTGGATTGTTAGATTTGTCTGTTTGTGTTCATCTCCGGAGCAACAGCAGCGTATGAATCAGCTCCTGGAGGGCAAACTCTGAATGAGCCCTGCAAGTGATTAAGGCCTCAAGAGTCACACAGACGTACATAGACACATTTCATCACTCCACCAGTGCAACACTCAATGCTTGATGTCACAACAATCTTTCTCGAGAATTTCATGAATCAGAACTATAGCAGGAATATTGAATGCCAACTCCCATCTTAAGTAATTATGGGAGGGGAAGATTCTTTACAATCGTAAAGTTTATGTAAATATTAATCACAACTGTAAAATCACTAGTTTCCTCTGTTGTGGCTGCCTTTGAAGCTATACTCCAAGAGTTGAGAGGTTACATTACTCATAGTGGAAAAAAATATTGCAAATGCTTCCTCCGAATTTTGCAATCACTGACTTTTATAACAAACACCCAGCAGTGACATGATCAGCTCAACATTTTGGGGAAATAAACGTATTCTATTTCTAGCTAAGAGTTGTGATATCGAAATCACCGTCACATGTGTCTGTTCAGTTTCAGCTACAGGAGGCCTGTTAGTTTAGTTTAACTTAGCATAGCTTAAAGACTGGAAACAAACAGCCAGAGACAGCCAAGATAGTCCAGCACATATCCATCCTGTAGTGCTAAAATGTATTTTATACTTTGTTTTTTATATGGAATAAACAAGTGAGATGCAGTCCAGTCTTTATGCTAACTAGCTTAGTTATAGGCTATCAATCTTCTCAAGTCTCGGCTAGAAAGCAAATAAGCATATGTCACAAAATGTTGAACTTTTCCTTTGATGTTATCCTGTAGCACTAAAATATATAGCCTAGTCTTTATTCTTTGTTTTTTATATGGAATAAACAATGCAGTCCAGTTTTTATGCTAACTAGCTTAGCAGTATCAATCTTTTAGTCTCACCAAAATAAGCATAGGTCACAAATGTTGAACTTTTCCTTCAATGTTATCTTGTAGCCCTAAAATTTAGTCTTTATACTTTGTGTTTTGTATGGAATGAACAATGCAGTCCAGTCTTTATGTTAACTAGCTTAGTGGTATTTTTTGGGAGCATGTCAGCAAGAAAGCAAATAGGCATAGGTCACAAAATGTTGAACTTTTCATTTAATGTTATCCTGTAGGACTAACAATTATATGGAAATATTATATGGAATAAACAAGTGAGATGCAGTCTGGTCTTTATGCTAACTAGCTTAGCGGTATCAATCTTCCTGAGTCTCAGCAAGAAAGCAAATAAGCATGGGTCACAAAATGTTGAACTTTTCCTTTAATGTTACAGGCCCATGAGCATACAGTTTGTGTTGTTTTCATCCACCGTATTATTTTTTATCTGGCTGTCTTCCAACCAGCTGTCTTATAGTTTTGTGTATTGTGGCACGGCATGAATTTTGCATCCTGGCAAGTAGCAGAAAAGGTCAGAGGAACTTGGTAATTATTTAACAGGGAAGTGTCAATACAGCACATACCAAACATATTCTCTGTGAAAGTCCTGGACACAAGGACAACCTACATTTGCAGTGATAGATTTCTTACACACTGGATGAACAACGCTGTATTTTTCACTTGTTCCGAGTGGAAATGTATAGGTTACAACACAGAGGGGCATATCTTCTCCCTTATCTCCAGTGTGTCTCCCACAGTTTGGAAGTATCCTTTGGCACACTGCTGGCTGTTTGGTTTTGCACGTAGAGACAGAGAGAGAGAGAGAGAGAGAGAGAGAGAGAGAGAGTCGTGGACTTGGTCCCATCTGTTACACTCAGATCCTCAACGAACCCGAGTCACCTTTATGTTTCCTCTCACGCCCACCGCTCTGCAGAAGCTGCAGAATGTTGCCCGTGCCATTTATCACGCTGCCGTCAGGCCAGCAGGACCCACAATAAAACTGTAAATGGTCTGCATTTTTCAAAATACAAACAGTCATGACAAAAATGGAATGTGTGGCTCCGAGCCACAAGTCCGGCTTCTAGAAATTATACTGTAGCAAAATGAATGAATCAGTTCCTAAAGGTTATCTTATCACTTTATACTTATGAAGGGGTTTCAGTCCACAGTGAGCTCTTCTCGCTGCAGGCACATTGACTTGTAACAGCAGGAAGAGTACAGGTGTGACCAATAACATTAATGATGCTTTCAATCCATTAGTGATTGAGCCAGCATGATGACACAAGAGGCGCTGACACACCTGATTAAGTTAGCCATCATAAATCAACTCTGTGCTTTGACATGTCAAAATGTCTGTTGTGAAAGAT
This sequence comes from Scomber japonicus, assembly GCF_027409825.1. Taxonomy (NCBI): domain Eukaryota; kingdom Metazoa; phylum Chordata; class Actinopteri; order Scombriformes; family Scombridae; genus Scomber; species Scomber japonicus. The sequence continues at coordinate 8,743,232 of NC_070589.1, forward strand.
ATCTACTGGATAGTAATTGATTAAACTGAATGGTATATTTGAATTGTATACTCTAAAACAGGGGTGTCATACTCATTTTAGTTTGGGGGCCACATACAGCCCGATTTGATCTTAAGTGGGCATGACCAGTGAAACCATTGCATAATAATCTATAATAATCTATAATAATATATAATATATGTATTATACATATTATAACTTAACTATAATAAACCATCTAGAGGTAACCTGGGTAGAGAAACTGATAAAATATGTCCAAGTGCACCAAGAAAAGATTTAACTTGCAATGTGATTCAAATTTGAAGGACAATTTTCTCAAGTTGGATGTCTACGGGAAAATAAGAAGTCTTGACTCTGAATGACGAGTGAAAATGAGCGAGGACAGTGGTACATTTTACTGAAAAAACTGGATTTACTCTTCTGCAATTTTTGCACTTTGCAAAGTTATCCAGTGAATAATAGATAGATAGATAGTGAATAATATAGAAGAACAACCTACATCCTTTATTATTATACACTGCAGATTTTCAATAAAAATATGTCTGTTTTCTTTGTTTTTAATTTCTTTTATTGAGTGTTCTAGTTGTTACTATTCTGACTGTTTGGCCCTCTGCTGTGTGACAGAAGAGAATGTATTAAATCAACACAAGAGAACAGTCTAGACCTGCTCCATGTGTAATGCCTTGAGTAACGTTAGCTGTGATTTGGCGCTATATAAATAAACACTGATTCATTCATTCATTGACTTTTCATACATTTTTTCAGAGTCAGGACTCCAAACTGAACCACACCTCGGCTAATGTAAACACACACAAAATGTAAATCAAGTCACTCACCAGTATACGCGCGTTATTGCTTTTATGTTTTTTGTACAAGTTGTCAGTTTATATATCCAGTTTATTATATCTTGGTCTGATCTGATCTCATCCCTAAGGATTTTTATAGCATTTCAACAGTTTTTCTCTTAGGTGGGAAAGACAAAAAAACCTGAACTTAAACTTGTTTGATGTTATTTCATTGCGTGGTTCTCAGCTGGTATGATGTAGCCATTTAAAAGACAGGATTAGACACGCATCCAGACTTTCCATTGTCACCTATGAACAAATATATGACTTCATTATGAACCACTGCCAAACCACTCCTGCTATTGGTTGCAGGAGTTTTGGAAAAACTGGAATCTATGACAACTTAAACATGTCATCTTGTGTTTCTGCTGAATAGATGATTTGGACTTACTTCAACACTATGCAATTAGCAGACACTAGTTCTGGCTTCCTGTTGCTGGCTTGTGAGATAGTTTTGCTCTATCAGACATTCTATTTCACCCTTTACTTTCACCTTACTTTTTGCTTTAAAAAAGTGAAGTGAAAGTATTCAGAGGAAGTTAAGGCAAATGCACTCCAGTTTAATCATCAATCTTTTTTAAAATCTTTTTTTATCATTAATTCGCAAGTATAACAGCTGTGTTTCTGTATAATTCCTGTGTTGTTAATGCCTCTGATTGTCTGGGTGATCACAGTGCCTCACAAGTCCTTTTCTTCAGACCCACCACTCTGTTTCCACTCCCTTCCAGCATAGTAAAGCAATGCTGAGTCTTGCATAACAGCTTCCACTCTGCACATGTGTGTGTGTGTGTGTGTGTGTGTGTGTGTGTGCTACTCCTCATGTAACCACTCACTACATGAATTCTTTTAGACTACGTCATGCCATTTTAATTAACATCTAAACAGTCCTATCTGTAATTACATTTTACAGCCAGAATACAGTTTCTAATAGTCAAAACTATATTCTCACTAGTAACATATCCATATGTCATTCTTACTAGTAGAAATTGTAACTAAACTGTAACTTTGATTGTACCAGTCAAAAATAACGCATCTAAAATGAGTAAGGTATTTAAAAAGTATAAGTGTCTATTTTAATATTTAATAGCTAGACTAGGTATATATTAAAGATATATGTAATTCACTTCTTCCTATAGTCAAAATGAACTTTTCAAGTATCCACAGCTTTATTCTTCCTAGGACCAATGACATCACCTTTGCCATTCATGTGTAGGTTATTTGGTTTTCAATTTCAGATACCCACAGATACATTTTTGATATCCAGAATGATCATTCTGGACTTACATGAATGGCAGTCATAATACTAATTGTGGATATGTGTAATGACGTTAACTAGTCACACTGTATATTAGATAGTAAGCATTACATCATGAATATGTTTTCCATTTCTGATATCTGAAATTAAAATTATGTAACCAAAGAATTTGATTGTAGATATCTGAAATGGGAGTAAGATCTCCACTTCATATATATATATATATATATATATATATATATATTAAAAATGCTACTTTGGATATCTGAAGTTCAAAGCCCTATTCATTTTGACTGGGAGGAATTGAATGACACATATCTGCACTATGAATCCTGTGTAGATATTAAACGAGCTCAGCGGGGCTGGACCTCCTAGGCACACCACAGCCGACAGGGTGGGGCGGGGTGGGCTGAGCTGAAAGGGGTGTGTAAGGGCTTTAAGTAGCGTGCAGTACATTCCAAGACAAGCAGATATATATTAGTATTCTCAGAGAACGAGTACGAGTTCAGAAAGAAGTTTCTAAAAGTTTTCAAACGCGGAGGGATCATTACTCAGGACGACAAAGAGGTTTCATCGCTGATCGAGAGCAAAGTCTTCAAATAGAAAGTAAGAGTTTCATTCACTCTCGCTGCTTCTCTTTTTTTGCTTTATCCTTGTTTTTCCAGGAGGAGGAGGACGTGAGGGGAAGAATGAACCTGTAGCGGGACACGCCTGACCTAACGGTTTCCTCCTATAGAAAAAGACAAAGTCCCTCATGCAATTAAATGATAATTATCTGGAAGAGAGTAGAGAGAAGGAAACAGTTTGATCACATTTACAGAAGCCACCGAGCATTAAATAAATCAAACTATTTTTGAATTGACTGCTTTAAGTTTTTAAGTTGCTTAAAAACTTACTTCATTTGTCAGTGATGTCATGATTTGACTATTAGAGATGTAGCCTAAGTTTTTTTATTAAATGGTAGGTGGGTGAAATTTTAGTTTGTGTCAAATGCAGCAACAATCAAATGAATGACTTCCCCTGATTGGCTTCCAGCAGTTCATAAGGAAAGGGGCTCCATCCTGCCAAAGTTAGTTTGTGATTACCACTGCTTCAAATCAATGTCAATGTGTTCAATGGAGACAACAAACAGTTGCTGACGCTTGTTCAGGTATTTTCATGCCTTCTGTTGCTGCTGGTTGACCACCAACCAGCTTTATCCCTATCCTTCTCTCAGAGACCTTGAAGGATATGCAGTACAAAGGGTTTAATCAATTTCTTGCTATTTTTCTCTGCATGTAATGGCTTTCAGGCTTTTACTGCACTGCCACATTTCAAGTTTTCCCTCCTTTAATCAATTAATTAGCTTTACATGGGCTCAACATCAGCACACACACAAGCCTGGCTGTTTAAAGTGGCTCCTGTTGTTACTGGTAATATTGACTTGAATTGGAAGCTCTTATCTTAGGGGCCAGCAGGACTGCCAGCTGTGCCAAAGTTAAACTGACATGGGGGGAGAAGTGTAGGGGGACTGTGGGTACATGCAGCATAATGATTAAAGTGATACATGTGGTAGTGATAGGCAAGGGGGGATAAAAAGATGAAGAAGTAACACTTCATTTCAAGCCTGGCTGATGGCTTTATTGTAAATCCAATTAAATGACTGCATTAAAGTGTGAGGGAAGAGCGAAGCTGCCAAAAATTAGGCTTGTGAAATGGTTTTTCATGGTTTTAGGGGGTTGAGTGGAAAACTCTAATTGGGCAATTTTAGGCCACCTAAGGTGGAGTCGTGAGATAACTTGATTTTTAGAAAGCCAGTGAAGACACACATTACTGACTAAACACCCTGAAAAACTTTTGTTCAATTGTTGCATTTGAAAAATATCCATATTTGCTGTATTATTTGGCAATTTGTATGTTGTATCTTGTATTTTGTCTCCCCCAAAATGTAGTCACCTATCATCTGTTAGTAAGAAGAAAAAAGCAGATGAGCTTAATGCAATATAATTAATCTAGAGATACTGCTCTGTAACCAGACTTCACTGTGCTATTCACTTCATTTCAATCTACATGCAGACACCTTTTAAAATTAGAGATGCAGAACAGAAATGTGTGGAGAGTGTGACAGCTTTGGGTGGAGCTCATGGTGCAACACATACGCCTGGCTTGTACCATTGTTCTTGTCACGATGATTATGAATGTTTTTGCCAAATATTTGAAGGATTTGGAAACAGTTTAAGGGAGGGGAATACCTTCTGACCAGCTGATGAACTCGGGAAGTAATGTTCAAAGTGACACATACTGTAGTAGTCACACATACACACACACACACACACACACACATGCACACTAAGATGCCGCCCACATATGCTATACATGGGTCTGATACTGAGAGATGTTCCTCCCTACCACATCCTGTTCTTTTGTTTTGAATGTCACTATACTGTTACTTCACTTTCACTTACATGCATTTTATTTTTTACCTCAAACCAGCATGATTGTCCTATGTTAATATTTAAACATGCAATCAATAGAAAAGTAGCAACACTTTACGAAAGACTCACTGCTGCTTGTGCTTTCCTATAGAGGATATTTCACATCAACTGCCCAGCACTGACCTTTTACTTACAGCGAAGCAGGAACACTAACGTACAACAAAGACAACATAGGTAAGACACCTAGAGATATGCACAGAGCTAAGCAGATGTGCACAGATACTGACTGACTTTTCCTTAAACCCCTCCACTGAACAGTGATTGTCTAATTGTCAATAATCACTAGAAATGATTATCTGTTAGGCTTTAGATTTCTCCACTTGCTGAAGCAATGTGCACAGAACAGCAGGAGCAAAACTCCGTATGTCAGCAGTTTAAAGGCTAGAAAGGGTATCATCTGTGTTACCCTTCCAAAACCAAAAGTGAAAAAGTATAAGAAATACATAAAAAAGTGTGTTTATCTACTCTAAGTTAAGCTGCAAACATTAGCATGCCCACTAACTTAGCTTTAGCTTAGCCTCCAAAGTCAAGGGGCATGTCATCAGCTAACTATTTTATGTTATTTTAAAGGGTTACAGGTGAAGTTTTTTAGGTTTTTTAAAATCCCTTCAGGACGTCCACTGTGTACTATATCAGAAATTTAGAGTCTTGTTAGCTTTTTTATTGGTTTTAAACTCACAACCTGAGATGCCATTATGTGTCCTTTATTAGCTAAAGTCCTCAAAGTCTTTTCTCTAGTAAAACACAAACAGTAAAGCATAAATCTAACTTCTGCAGTATTTATTAGTATTTATGAAGGCAGTGGAACACCTACTGACGATGATGCGTACATTTTGAATGCAACTTGTAGCTTTAGCATTAGCTTTTTAGCATTACAACATCTATGTAGCCATACATGTACTCATGTATCACTTTAAACCAAGTGCTATGTATAATGCATGCTTGACAGAGGTCCTAACTAAGGTCCTAACTCCTGTTGTTTAGTAAATTGTTTGCAAAAATGAGAGTAATTACCCCATAAAGCAAACATCTCCTATACGTGTTTACTCAACAATGCTGTATTCCGCTGACTACGTGCATTACTGCAGCTCATTACAGTTCTTGGCTGTTTTACTAGAGCCCACTGGCGCTTTAATGTTTGGGTAATATAGATTTATTTTTGTGTGCGTAGCGCCTGGCTGCAGCCCAATGTGGCTTTCACGATGAGATGGAGAAAAGATGCAGATGGTGAGAAAGAAGGGGGTACCAGGGAAAGTCCCCTCCCCTCTGCCTTTCATCTCAGTAAACACTGTTTGTTTTCCCAAAGCTGACATTTGGACTCAAGTTTAAAAGCTGAGGACGAACACGAGGGACAAGCTTATCTTTAATGTGACAAATGATCTAATTCCACTGTGATTATGAGTGCGTGCACTGTACGAGGGTGGGGATGTGACTATGATAAATGCTCATATGATTTACAGCGTTATACACCTATGTGAATGCACAGAGGCATACCACATGCTGTATCACGCCCAAACAGCTGGGGTGAGACAAATGGAATACAGCTGTTGTAGTAGGTAAACTATGTTAGATTGCAGAGGGAGTACTTCCAACAAGGACAAAAGGCTAACTACCCGAGAATGCTTTGGGAAAGCATGACGGCCAAGAAAAGTGCATGCCTGGTATGTGATAATTGTGGGAAAGAGATGGCTATTGGTTGTTGTATGATGGAGAGATGAAGGAAAGCGAGAAGTGGGTACACAACTTTTTGAGGCCACGATTAAAATCCTTTACCTACAATTTCGTTGAGTTTCTATAGGCACAGATGTATTTATTCACGCTGCTTTTCTGCTTCTACCCTTTTACAATGAAGGTTAATTATGTCTGTGGGGTTCTCAGCATTAAGAAAATCAACAACAACTTCTCAACAATGTCCCAATTAGTCTGGATAATCCAAAGAACACACAGTCAATAGTTTTCCAATCAACTATTACTTTAGTTCCAATGAAATCTGTCCACAGTGATTTCTGGGTCATACTGAGATGATATCTCGACCATCAAATTTTCTGCGATTTTACTAGAAAAGCCACAAAACCAACTGTCTCAGCCTTAGTCTTCATTCTGTTAAAGATGGCAAATTGCTCTGTTTTATTAATTTCTGTTGGGATTATTTATTTACTACTACTTACTATCTTGATTTGTATCTAAAAATAGCAATTTTTCCACATCTCCCAGAATGCCAGGTGAACGGTTGACAGTAAGAGACACATCAGAGGTGGGGCGCTTCCCAGGAGCAGCCCCGCCGACCCGGGTGGAGTTGACCATTGAGAAAGAGGAAGAGAAAAAGCAGGAGAAAGGAGGATGTTGCCGCTGGTTAAGGAAAATCTGCCCGTGCTGCTGTAAGCCCCAGAACATCACCTCTCATGATGTTACAGACAGGATTGAGGTGGTCAAACCCCCGGCCCCAATCGTGGCCCCAGAGCCTGTTAAGCCAAAGCCAGAGAATGGAGAAGCAAAGGAAATGGAAGGTAATGAGATTGACCTTTTCGGGAAATTGGTGTAATACTACTAGAAAGTTCATTCAACTTTTGCATCATGATGTTTCCTACAGAAAATATCAAACCCATTCCAGCAGTAATACAGACGCATGCTTAAATTTAATATTCAATCTTTCTCTGTCAGAATTGAAGTTGTCAGTGGTTTCTGTGGACCTGCTGAGCTCCAAGCTAGGTCAGAACAGACGAGAGCACCACACCGACCAGTTTGAGGAGAGCGAGCTGATCATCCGCAGAGGGCAGACCTTCCAGATAGAGATGGAGCTCAACAGGCCCTTCAATGCTGACACTCACAAGCTGCATCTGGACCTGAAAACAGGTACGAGGATAATGGAAGGACAGAGTGTGTGTCATACTTTCCAAACTCATATATCTTACTTAAATAAGCAGTGCAGTGGAAGGAAAGAAGGAAATCAAAACTAAAACAATAAGAAAAACAAAACAATAAAGATAGAAAAATATATTAGTAAACCATAAAAGGCCACTCCAGTAATTGGATTGCAGCCAACACAAATATAGGGTATTTATAAGAGACAGATTAAGAAAGAACAATCAAAATCAAAGCAGCAGAGGCTGAGATATCCTAACTTTAATGCCCTATGGGTCAAGCTAAATAAACATCTGGATCCTACAATTCCCATAATGCAAAACAACTGTCTATTGTATGTCGTGTCAATGAGGATGGAAGGGAGGATTTGTTAGACTGTCCTTGCCTGGTAAATGCCCTCATCCTTTAAACTCCATGTCCAAGTTATTTTTTCTGACTTTATAAAGCTTCTACAGAGGCAGTAGAAATAATATGACAGTTTTCACAGGCTGAATAGTTCCAATCATGACAGATAGGCTGGTGTTCATGTGTAAAATTGTTGTAGTGTTAAACCAATATTAGTTGCAAGCCCATGTGAATTGCAGAGGAACGAACCATTTACTAAACAAAGCATGGGAAACATGCTCAGAATGCTATACGTAGCTACCACGTTTATATTGAGCTGCATGATCAACCATGGCTACACCACAAGGTTTAGATTCCACCCGCAGTGTTAACAGTTTCCAGACTGTAGGACATCGGACACCTCACTCTGGTATTTAAAGACCTCACACTACACTGATCCACTGCACACTTGGGAATGAATTGCCATTACATCACCACTGCCAAGAGGGAGGCAAAGAAACAACACACAATCAACTTCAACAGACTTTCATTACTGTTGCTTTGACAGTGTCATTTGCTGTGAAAAAGGCGTTAAGTATGAGGGCTTTATATCATTGTAGCACCCTAACCTGTGATTTCATTCAACTAGGTGGCACAGTAAGTTTTTCAATAAAGGTGAAGTTGGTTCAGAATAAAAGATACAGTGTTCTCCATTGATTTCCTTTCTAACAAAGGAAGGGTGGGGAGTCTTGGTTGCGGTCAGCTGGAGAACAATGGTTTCTTGATCAACTCTTTACTCGCTTTAGTACATGTCAGCTAAAGCCCAGCAGCAAAGAACTCTGAGGAAATCATCCAGTACAAACCTGTAAAGTAACATCCAAGCTTACTGTCCTTAAGATAAAATACTCCTGTGTTTGCCTGGTTTGTGGTTATGTGTGGGATGAGAGGCTTTCCACCAACCACATTTTGTTTACTCAGAGAAACCATGCACTGCTGGATGCAGAGGCAGTGATGTATTTGTGGTTTACAGTTTGCTAAGGTTCTGTCATGCACTGTGGGAACAAACTAAGAATTACTGTGATGTAAATAACAGAGTTTACTTTGTGCCCATGGGCTACATGTTGCAATGAAGTGCTTCTACTGCCACTCCTGCCATCTAACAGTAGTTAATCCAAACTTTCAAGGTTAGCCAAGAATCATGAATGAAAGATGCTTACAAGGCACTTCAGTGGAAACACATGATACGAATTTACATACAAACATATGAAACCAAATATGATTCAAAGATACTTTTGATTGAAACAAAGCTGCACAAGATTACATGCCTGTGGAAGGTTGTATTGTTTAAAGTAAAAGCATCAAATATGTTGTTCTGCCCCAAATGTTCATTCATTTTAGATGAAAGAATTTGTTGTTTAGCTGCAGATGGTTGTGCTAAATTATTCTTCTAAACCAGGTTTACCAACCAAACAAACCAGCCACACAAATGATATACATACACATTCATCTTCGGGCTTACAAAGTGCTAGTAGGAATATTTGTGCTAGTGCTAGTATGAATTTTTAACCTTTGGAAGGATCAAGACTAGCTGTTTTCCCCTGCTGACTATTTTCTATTCGGTAGAACACTGCACATAAATTCGAAAAGATATGAAAGAACTGTACAATACCATATGAAGACATAGCATGAATAGCATTGTGATGTACCAAATTATTGTATAGGAAAAATGTTATTATCGTGTTTTTTTGGTTGTTGCTTCCTTAAAACCTGACTCAAATATAACCTGTGATATGTAGGTTCGCTGCCCATCGTGTCCAAAGGCACCCATGTTATCATTCCACTGGTGGATCATCTGGAGGATGAACGCTGGGAGGCCAAGATTGTAGAGCAGAACGGCAAGAAGATCAAGCTGTCAGTCAACTCGCCACCCAATGCTGTGATTGGCCTGTATGGCCTAACAGTCACAACTGGCTTGCTGGCGAGTGAGACCACGAGTTCTTACACATCCAACAAGAACATCTTCATGCTCTTCAACCCCTGGTGTGAAGGTAAGCTGGCAGTGGGTGTGAACTGGGATGAGGTTTTGCCTAGATTGTGAGATGTGGAAGAGAGGGCAGATAGAAGACAAGTGATAGGAGGAGAAAAATGAGGGAAGACAGACAGTGTTACATAACTTGTCTGGAATGAAATGGGTGCTATTCGGGTCAATATTAGGATTGAAGCAGAATCTCTTCCAAAGTCAATATATCTCTTGAAGCCTGAATTGACAAGGAAGATGTGAAGAGAACATAGCTGTATAAGGAATGGCATCATTGTTCTGATAGCAAATATTGGCACAAAGCAGATGTATCTCTAGTTTTTAATCTCTGAGAGAAGGCCTCTTATGAAAGTTACACATGGGCGGGAAAGGCCAGCTCAATCTGCAAGAGTGTTACTGTCCATCAAATAGCTACAACGTGACCCTGTGTATAACTGTGGGAGTTATGTAACTCCTCTGGCTATAATTCAAGACCTCCAACACGCTTCTTAATAACACTAAACCACCATGCTGAACAATGTTTGTGACCAAAATAAAGCAGATCTTTAAGATAAAACTCACTCTCAGTGCCCCCATGCATCAAATGGGGATACTTTTTATCAATATTTGTGGACCACCACTTAAAAAAAAGTGCATACGTATAATTCTACTATTCAGAAGCCGTTGGTAGATTATGTATTCTGCTGAGTGTGTTTTCATTTGCTGAGCTCTGCGAACTATTTGCACAGGATATTTGATGAAAGAAAAAGTGCATTTGCAACACAGCAAAATAAAAACAGTGAACCTGGGTCTGTTTAAAAAAACAGTCTGTCTTTCATTATGGGGCTTTTGGCAGCGTCTTTCTTTTGGCATCAAGCCCAATCTCCTTTTCCTTCTCTCAGTCGCCTCTTCCCAAAACCAATCCTGCCTCACGCTCATAAAAGTCAAAAAATCCTGCAATTACTGTATAAAATGCCGCGAGGCGAGCGCACTGTAATCCGACAGCTGGTGAAAACCTGTCCTCTCCTTTGCTTTTACTGTTTCCATCTGTATTTCCTCCCTCTGTAAGCCTCTCCCACCCAGTGTAACTCCATTCTTGTTATCTGCTGACCCGGCCTTCACTCCATTGCCCCACTGCTCTGTTCTCTGTCCTGCTCCACCCTATCCTCTTGTGTGTGTGTGTGTGTGTGTGTCTGCTTCTCCCTACATTCCAGAAATATTCAGTAAGAAATCAGAACCATAATAATCACAGCTGCCAGATACTGTCAGCCTCACCTCCCTTGTTTTCTTCTGTAAGATCTCACGACTTTCTGTTCTCCACCACACTCCCTCCCCATTTCCCTCCAAAGCATAACTTCCCTTCTTTCTCCTGGTGGTCCCTCATGACTTTGTTAAACCTCTTCCTTCCACTTGCTTTTTTCATGTTCACCTTGAACACTCTGATACTTTTACAACTTTGCGTGTCTTTCAATTTGTCCCGTTCCTTTAGCCACCCACTGGTAATCACGGAAACCATTGCAAGAGATAAATTAGGTGGAAAAAGAAAGGCTTACGTCAGGGGTGCACACCCAAGTCTATTGGGCTGATGTTACTCAAAAGAGACTGTTTCCCATCAATGAATGTGGGCCCCACTGAGGGGTCATTGTGTTCCTTAACTATTTCCTGGCCTTGGGAACCCTTTCTCATTTTAAGTGAAAAAAATAGCATTCTTAAGTGATTTAGTCACTCAAGGGGTGATAATACCATGGATGCTTGGTCACTTTCACAGACAGGGAGGAAGCCAAAATCCTGATAAGTGTTCATATAAAGAAGGATTTCTGTATATTTCCTTTGAAGTTTAGTTTAGTAGAATCTTCTTTAGAGATGCCGTATATTGTTTTTAATAGTACGGACAAGCTTAAGTGTTTACAGTGACAGATGACAAGCTGTACTCTCAATGCTATATTGTCAGTATTTTAATGCCAAGTTACTGTATACATATATAATGGTGTGCTCTCTTTACAGAGGACATAACGTTCCTGGATGACGAGGAAGAGAGGAAGGAGTATGTGCTGAATGACACTGGGAGACTTTACTATGGCACAGAGAAACAAATAGGCTCTCGCACATGGAACTACGGGCAGGTACGGACCATCAAGACAAGATGGAACTTGAATAGATTGCATACTGATTTCATGACAATTATTTCTTTATTGTCAGCTTAAAGAGATAGTTAACCCTGCCAGAATAAACATTCAGTTGTATTCCTGTAATTCTACTCACCCATGTGGCTGGTATCATTCTGTATGTTTCTAAGTAGGAATTCCTTGAAAAGAGCAAAGCTATGTGTTCTCATTGCTTTTCACCTTCCACACCCTAAACCCATTTGTTCCTATACTCTAACCAGGAAATTATGTTTATTTCATCTTTTTAGATGAAATAAACATAATTTCCTGGTTAGAGATGATGATGATTTAGAAAATGACTTAGCCTTTTTAGGCTAAGTCATTTTCTAAATCATCTGGGCACTGTAGATTTGAGCAAATGTTACTCAAAACAGGAGTAATAGCGCATTTGACTGAGACTATTTTCAGCTGCAGATAAATATGAGCTGCTGAGTATTCACAGCAGGAGAGTGGTGTATGTGGGATTGATCTTAAATGAACTGCAGTGCACATGTTCACCATAATAGGAACATCTAGTGCTACCACGTGGCATATGTGCTGGTCCCATTTATTTACAGAAGTTTTGCCAGCTAACATAGCAATTGATTCATTTGAACGGACTCTTTTCCTTTATTGGTAATGCTGTGTTGTTGTTTTTTGTCACTTTAGTTTCATGAGGGGATCCTTGAAGCATGTCTGTTCATCCTGGAAAAGAGCGACATGCCTCCATCTGGTCGAGGGGATGCTGTCAATGTGGTCAGGGTCATATCTGCCATGGTAAGAAATTATTAATGTTCCACTCTCTTATTGTTTCTTTACTTGGATGTTTGAGTTTCACTGTGCAGAATGAAGTACTTTAAAGGCTGTTTTCACATTCAGCTGGTGAAGAGGGGACGTTTCTCTGTTCTCACCTTAAATCAGAGTCTAAGACAGGATGTTTAAGTATTCTGATCACTAAGTAGATAAGTCAGCTTACCTTCCTTTTCACTTGCACTATCTTACTTTGAAAGTGAACAACACAACACAGCAACAAAAACTCTTAGCAGGAACATGCTGACAGATTCTCATTGACTGAGTCACCATTCTCTGTTTAGATAAACGCTCAAGATGACTTCGGGGTTCTGGTTGGGAACTGGTCAGGGAATTACGCTGGTGGAGTGTCTCCCACGGCATGGAGCAGCAGCGTGAAGATCCTGAGGAAATACCACGCCTCCGATGGGAAGCCTGTGGAATACGGACAGTGCTGGGTCTTTTCAGCGGTCACTACAACAGGTAATTAGAACACTTTGTAGTAACAGGCATGAGAAGAGATTGTATGTGTATGCATGTGCCAATGCCCTAAAGAATACCCAAACATCAAATAATATCCCTTGGCTCAATGATCACAGGAAGACTCTGCAGGAAAGCTGAACAACAATGGAAAGCCAAAAAGTCTGAATCTGCCCATATTACCCTTAGGAACCTAATAATAATCTATCAGATTGCAGTTAAGGATGCCAGATCAGTCTATTTTTCAGACATCATTTCCAGGAATAATCACAATCCCAAAGTCATCTTCAGAGTAATCAACTCTATGATTCATAATAACCCCACCTCAGGTCAATGATGTTGTCAAGTCTTGTCTTTTGCAGCTGAAGATCATTTCCAAAATCAGGTCTATCCTTTACTGACCTTCAAAAAGTTATATAAGTTTTTATTTATTCTCAGCTTGACTACTGTAACACACTCTATTCCAGTATCAGCAAGGCCGTCTTTACATCTTTACCGTCTCCAGCTGGTCCAAAATGCTGCTGCTCGCCTATTACTGGCACACAAAAAAGTATGAGCACATTATCCCTGTACTTGCCTCCCTACACTGGCTTCCAGTGAGCTTTCGTATTGATTTGAAAGTTTTATTACTGACTTTTAAGGCGTTACACAGCTCTGAGCTACCTCTCAGAATTGTTGACCCCAACACGTACGATCTGCAGATGGAGCCCTGCTGATCACTCCTAGATCAAACAAAAGGGTGAACGAGCCTTTGCTGTTAGCATTTTATTCTATTACTTACGTGCCTCGGTCTCATCTCTGTGTTCTTCATTGCTTACTTTTGTCCGCCTAATTTGGTTTTATTTCTTCTGTAAAGCACTTTGTAACTTTGTTAAGAAAAGTTTTATTATTATATTATATTATTATTATGGTATTTCCCAGTGTACACGTTAATTTGATTAACAGTCTGCATATGACTGCGATAGACCTCCCTCACTGTCCATCAGGCCCTTTTTTATTAACTCTTGCTGTAACAGAACACTTCATTCATTGTGCGTGTATACGGGGTCCATCACATGACAGCTAGCTGACCTTAGCACATAGTATTGCCCCTGATAGCAAGCCAGACCTCATACACCCTAAATACCTTGCATTGGCATTCTTGTCATACCTCCTACTTTTGTCACAGATAGAGCCACATCTGTTGCTTTCATTCAGCCAGGATAATAAACTTCAGTGCCAGCATGCAAATGCCATCTTAGGAGAAATGCCTGAAGTAATTTTGCTCCCATCTTAGCATCTGGACACATATTTGAATTATGAAATGACCTCATAAATTCAGTTCTAATTACTCTACCCCTGTCTTTCCTTGTTTTCAGTACTCCGCTGTCTTGGCATACCTGCACGAAGCGTGACCAACTTCCAGTCCGCTCACGATACTGACGTATCCCTCACCACAGATGTATATTTCGACGAGAATATGCAGCCAATTGACTACCTCAATAGTGACTCTGTCTGGTAAGATATATAACTTTACATGACCAGGATAACCTGCAAGGAAAATTGTCTGCTGCTAAATCCATACCCTCGGAATGCACTGTATATTTAGATCTGCTCCAAAAGCTGTCCCCTCTAACTCGAAGCCCCAGCGATGTCATGCACTTTCAATTATCTTCAAATCTTCTCAGACAGCAGAGCCTAATCTAGTATCTATCTGCTATCTGGCAGTACTATCTGTGCCCCTTAAAATGATTGGTGTAATTTTTTGTTCTTTCTGGCTAGTTTTTTCACACTATCCTTCCTAACCAAGAAGCAAAAGCACATCCAGTGCTTGTTGAAATGTAGCAACATGTAGACATGTTAAAAGAACTGCACTGCACTGTGCACTGTCAATATTCCTGTTATATTTACCATCCATACAGGACTTGTCAATAATTGATTATCTTTTCTCAACATTGTATCAAAAAAGTTACATAAAAGTTCATGAAATGTTCATGGTTACACACATATAAAATCAAGATGTTTTATTAAAGGTCTAAAAGAACACAATGCTATGTAATCTTAATGGAGAGGTTAAGCATTTTGGGAAATGCTTTCTTGCAGAGAGTTATAATAGAAGATCAATACCACTGTTATATTTACCTACAAGGCTACAGCCAGCAGCCTGTTATCTTAGCTTAGCATAAAGACTGTAAACAGCTTGCCTAGCTCTGTTCGAAAATGAGCAAATCTACCCACCAGCACCTGTAAAGCTCACTCATTAACATGTTATAGCCTACATATCTCATTTGTTTAATATGTTCGACAGTGTAAAAATATGTGTAGAGTCAGGCTAGCTGTTTCTTCCTATTTCTTTATGGTAATCTAAATTTAACTGGCTGAGGAAATGTAAAGCTGGGAAGGAAAGTCTGACGGCAGGGTAAATATTGTAAATATAGCATACACTTAAACTGATATTGACATCCACAGCAGTACATTTCTTAGCATCCATTTGTCTGCTTTTCCCCATCTACTGTACAGAATCAAACTTTAAAAAACTATCCCTTTAAGTTGACATACTTAAAATGGTATTGGACCTCTCAGAAAAAGATCAAATATATGTACTTCTCAAAACATGAAGCTAATGATTTAAAAGTAACCTCAAGTGACATCATTTAATTTCATCTACCCATAGGAATTTCCATGTATGGAATGACTGCTGGATGGCCAGACCAGACTTGCCGCCTGGTCATGGAGGCTGGCAAGCTATTGACTCCACACCCCAAGAGACCAGCCAGGGCACCTTCCGATGTGGGCCTGCATCTGTCAACGCCATCCGTTCCGGCCAGGTGTACCTCAAACATGACACACCCTTCATCTTTGCTGAGGTGAGACTATAAACTGGCCAATTTGCGTGGAAAGTGTTTTGTTTTGATATTTAGTTCTCTTCAGAAATATTTTATGTGTCACCAGGGCGTTGTCTCAAAAAGGGAGAGGTATTAAGGAAAATTAAATTACAGGTATTATAGAGGTATCAAAGTCTTTGGAGCTGGAGTGACTATATCCCACAAAAATTGCAAAACTGTATGCTTTGATGTTTTAAGACATATAATTTAGTGCTTCTGAGCACACATCTACTAGCATGCATTGCTTTCAAATGAGGTCTACTTTCTTGGCTTTTTTTTACTAGATCAACAACACACATTTGTATGAGTTGCACGTACTTAAACCTTTTCATCTGTATGATAGATACACTTCTAATGAACTCTGATGTTTGAGCTGATCAAGTGTTACTCTCCCATTAGGTAAACAGTGATAAGATCTACTGGCAGAGGAATCTCGATGGTACTTTCAGTCAGATCCACAGTGAGAAGAAAGCTGTTGGCCACTTTATCAGCACCAAAGCAGTGGGTTCTGATGAACGGGCAGACATCACACATCTGTACAAATACCAAGAAGGTATTGACAACCATACTTTACTTTGCTCATTTCTGTTCCACCCCAGAGTGGTGTTTCATAACCAGACAGAATTATTCTTACACTACCAGGAACCGTTTTGAAATGTAATCATTTATTGATTCCTTGCTGTATCATTTTGTTGTACAGAGGTTCCCCTCACCTAACACCTCAACTGTTCACATCTTCAAAATACGAAAATGTGTCTCATTGTTTGCTTTGTTTGGAAGGCCTGTGTGCCATATCTCTTATCAGTAAATCTTGAAATCTCACTCACGCCCTCCTGTCTTTTTGCCAGGATCGGAAGAGGAACGCATCGCTGTGGAGACTGCCAGTCGCTTTGGCAGCAAGCCAGACGTCTACTCCACTCCCATGGCAGAGGATGTGAGCGTGGAGGTGAAGATGGATGGCGAGGGGCCCAGGATGGGTTCTGATGCCCAGCTGAGCATCCTGGTGAAGAACCTGAGCTCGCAGCCCCGTCGGACAACGCTGCACAGCCAGGTGGCTGTCATGTACTACACTGGTGTGCTGAAGGGCACCATCAAGACGGAGCAGATGCCTGTGGAGCTTTTGCCCAATGAAGGTTGGTTTTCCGCTAAGTTTCAAAGCTGCTATAATCAATATTTCTATACTAACAATGAATCAAAAGACTATGTGTTCGTGAAAGAGGTCGCCTGTAATGGCAAACTAACCCAGCTTTAAACTTTCCCCTTGGCTCTGGAGTTTTTGTGTTATGGTATTTTGGCCCACCACTCTTGTTTTGATTCATTTCCACCACTCTTATCTCAGTTTTCATATGGCAGGCAGCTGTTTTCAGTACAAAAAAAAAGCTCCAAAAAGCCACTGTATGCTAATTGCCTGGCAACAGCACATAGAGTTAGCATCTAGCTAGAAAATAGGAAACATTCAGCAACTATAAAGCCAGAGTTACTGGAGAGCAAAACAAAACGAAGAGTAGAAAAGTAGACTGAATACTGGATTTACATTCATCAAGTGGATATAAATACAACTCCAATATTCTTCTTTCAAATGTGATAGTTTTATTGCAATTTAATACACAGGAACAGCTGGGAGAGATTTGCTAATATGCAACTATCTGATTCTTAAAAGTCAAGTTTAAGATGGTTTCAAGTTTGGGGGGATTATTTACAGTACAAAGCTTATACTGAACATTTTGAATACTTAGCCCAACACTCTATTTCTCTCCACACAGAAAAGACCATTGAGTGGGTACTGCCCTACCAACAGTACCAGGACCAGCTGGTGGACCAGGCAGCCCTGATGCTGACACTGTCTGGAAGAGTCAGCGAGACCAAGCAAGTGTTGGCCAACCAGACCACCTTCAGGCTCCGCACACCTGACCTTACCATCACGGTGAGTTTTTGATTAGCATTTAACAATTCATTTAAAGTTAGTATAGGGATAGTAATGTTATTTCTGTTTTTAAGGATTTCTTATAATATAATTCTTAATAAAGCCTGATTTTGAACTTCTTTCTGGCAGCCTTTGGGAGATGCTGTGGTTGGTAAAGAGATGGCAGCCAAGATTACCTTCACCAACCCACTGCCACGAACACTGAAGGGGGTCATGTTCAGAGTGGAGGGCTTGGGTCTGCAGAAAGACCATGAAGTGGTTGTCGGGTAAGACAATGAGACATCCAGTTTTTTTAACCTCATTATCACTTTCACCAGTGTATATACCCCCACATTTCCTTCTCTGGGCTAATATTTTACTCCTCTTTCATTCTCTCAGTGATGTTGGCAGTCACTCTACGGTTACACTGACAGAACACTTCATCCCCACCCACCCCGGACCCAGGAAACTTGTGGCCTCTCTCGACTGTAAACAGCTCTCGCAAGTGCACGGAGTGGCCAATATCGTCGTTCTCGAACAATGAGCGGAAGCTTCCTGAGATCACTTCCTGTTCTGTTTCTCACTTTTTCCTTCTGAACTTGTCAAATATTTACCAAGAGCCTCTAATTATATGAAAAGTGTGCCAAGTTTTTATATCGTAAAATAGCCTGTTTTGTTATACATCAATTTTATGAATTTTTGATATTTTAAAACTATGAATAGACAATTATCAACTGTAGCATAACCAATTTTATATTTTTACTTAAAATAATATAAATACACATTTCTGCCTTGCTCTGAAATTTATACACAGTTGTGTATGTGCAGTGTTTAATTACATACATTGAGACTAAAGCTCTTTAATTAGCAAGCATTCATATATTAAGGTTATAAACTGTACTGTTACACACATTAGTGCATTTCAAGACACTGAACAAAGCAAATGAAGGTGCAGAGATTCAGGTCACAATTATTTCTTGTAAATACTGTAGATGTATTATTCATATAACGTGTTATAAGATGAAAAGTATGTGAAAAGTATTGTCAGACAAAATGAACCTCACATGGCTTTCATGAAGGAAGGGTACTGTGAAATGTTTTAAAGGGAATGATGGCATTGACATTTTGCAAAGAGTACATTACAGTTTCCCCAATTTTTTCGGTTTAATTATATTTGACTGACAGAGGATTTTAATATTGTTGGAAGACAATGTTTAAGTCATTTTTCTATGCAAATGTACCATGTAGATTTACAAAGAAAAAATCTACAAGGACATTTCAAAAATGTTCCTTTAATCATCAGAGAAAAAGCATATTTATAAAACCATGATTATTTCCAAAACCAAAAGGTCAACACTCTGAAAACTGAAATGTTCCCCTTTGCAGAAGGCATGCCAAAATGTTCCCTTAGATGAATTTCTACCAGATGTTGTTCTTTATTTTCTTTTGTGTGTTTGTGTGTTTCCATCATGTGTGAGTACAATACTGACTTAAGCTTTATGTAACAAGTACAGGCAAAATTGGTCTTGTGACTGCTGTGAACTGTAACCAGCCATATCAAGATGTGAGGTGTGACTGTAACTCTCCTTAGCTTTACGTGGTTCTAGTCTTGTTTAACCTCATCACTCAACATACAATGTGAAGGAATCTATTATAATAACAAATATACTATTTATCTACTTTGTCTACCAGTGATGTTTTTATGCCTCTGTGCCCGAGGCATTATGTTTCGGGTTGTCCGTCCATCTGTCCGCCCCATGCTCATGAATGCGATATCTCAGGAACGCTTTGAGGAAACGTCTTCAAATTTGGTACAGATGTCCACTTGGATTCAAGATTGAACTAATTAGAATTTGGTGGTCAAAGGTCAAGGTCACTGTGACCTCACATCTGTCCCATTCACATGAATGCGATATCTCAGGAACACCTGGAGGGAATTTGTTGAAATTTAGCACATCCATTGGTGGCTGAAGGTCAAAAGTCAAACATAATTTTGGACATAACTCAATAATTGATTTGCTAATTATGACAAAGTTTCACACAAATGTCCACTTCTGTTCTGCAAAAACAGAACTCTAGACATAACTCTAGAACAGAAGGGAAGGTTGTGACCATATTTCACATTTGGCTGGATGCTGAATTGATAACGCAGATCTTGGGTGCCCATCTTGAAACAGTGGTGATTGTATAGATATTTTGTGGATGCTGAGTTGGTTTCTTTGTAGCAACAACCATTTCAGAAGCATCAGCTACTGTCATATCAGATTTGTGTTCTATCAGAATCAGCTTTTCTTGGTCACGCATGTGACACAAAAAAAGAAAATACACTTAATACCTTTTTTATTAAATTCCTTCAAAGTCTTCTCTACAAATATAACATGGGTCTGGGCAGACATGGATATAAGTTGCAACTTGACTAGTTGGCAGAGGCATACAACCACATGGCTGTATTCCTAGTTTATCTCCTGTGTTGTGGTGGTAATAAAATATGTACTGAAAATGATGGACAGGCTCCAGAGTTATGTTCTACCTTCATACATAAGGCAAGTCCTTACAGGTTGTAGATGTGAGAGGGGATGTGTAGATGATGTAACAGAGAGAGGAATCAAGTGTCAGAGTGTAACTTTCCATTTCTGCAATAATAACTGTTTTCACTGGAGAAAAAAAAAAAGTTGCTTCAGGGAATAATCACTGCATAATAACCCTAACCCATTTATTTTAATTGTTCAACTGGAGGAAGTGACACACCTTTGCTGCATTTTGTTACTCAAGACATTCAAAATACATACATTGTATCACTGATTGTGATCTTATATAAATACATATATAGCATTTCCATTTTATGCTCCTTCATATGCCACTGAATTGATTTGAGAGCTAAAGTTTGTAGCTACTTTCACATCAAAACTCTACATACAAACCTCCTGATGGGTTTATAAAATATTGAAACATTAATATATCAGTATTAATGAATACTAATTCAATAATGTATTATAACACAGGTCATTCTGCTGCCTGCTTTGATTATTTGAGCATTTGTGTACTTCCAAGTTTTTTGTTTTTTAAATAAATAATTTTTACTTGGACATTTTTTTTTCTACTTCTGCTGAAATAGAAGTACAGACAGCATTGGTAGGAATGTAAATGAGTACATTTACTCAAGTGTCATACATTTTTGAGATATTTTCATATTATGCTACTTGAACTTAAATACTTTTTGAAGGGAAATTTTATTTGATCATGCTAACTATGGTAACTTCGTACTATACATATCTTACATATAGAACATACTGAACAACTAATAAAATACATTGCTAAAGATTACACTGACCAATAGTAGGGGAGACTGGGGACAGATGCAACAGGGGACGGTTGCAACAAGTCTTATTTCTCCTATCAGAAGCATGCTAGAATGATGACACTCACACTGCACATGCTCAGTTAGACCCTCTGCCCACCAAGAAGAGAGAGGCCATATTGAGCATCTGGTCCTGCTTTTATCAAGAAAAGTTGTTTTGGAGATATGAAAGTAGCTATTTTCATGAGCTGTATTTTTGTCATACTGTCCTGACCTTTTGTATGAATGAATCCAAACTTACCTAGTTTGAATCATTGTTTTGTTGACTATTCAGTGACATGGTTAGCATGTGTCAATGTCAGTGTGGCTAGCTAGCACATGATATTTTGTCATGACTGATACCATGCTAAATTGGCTAGTCATATCAGAACTGGCATTATAAGACAATGAGATACTAATGCTATTGATTAAACAAAATAATTCCCCAAATATCTAGTTGAGCCAAAATGAGAAATTATTGTTCTATCTGTTGTGCTATGGGACAAACTAGCCACATACATTTTCTTGTGAAAACAGGAGAAAAGTCCATTTATTTGTTGTCCTATAGTAAATAAATTATCTAAAAGTAGAAATTTTATTCTGTTTGTTTTCAGTATGCCAAGAGTGACGAAGAGAGTCACTAACAGAGGAGTTCCCTTCAATATTTTAGAACGAGTCTCAGATATTGTAAGAGATGAGGGCAAATCAGTCAGGGCAAGCCAAGGGTAGCCAAGGCCTTTGACATATGCCACACCACATTATTCAGGTTCCGCAAAAAAAAGAGAGACTTGCAAGCGGGACATCAAATAAGATACTGCTTGCAGGGTACTGGACCAGCAAAAAAAGTATTCTCAGAGGACCAAGCAAATTATTCCATTCTTCTTATCTCACACTGAAATATTGAGTTTTAATAGCTTCAGTAACATCTGCACATTGACACAAGGTAGGCCTATGATAAATATTACTAAATAAATCATAATTAATTAGTTAAATTTAATGTGTTTTTAATATGTTGCAACCGTCCCTGATTCGTGTTGCAACTGTCCCCATGTTTGGGGTCAGTTGCAACATCTGAATTTATCTATTCACATCAATATTGTGATTGATTTGTTGTAACCATCTTTAAATGCTATGGGTAATTAGCAGACATGTGTAAGTTTAAAGATTTGGTGGGCCTAGTCCAAATAGTCTCTGAGTAACAGAGTAATGTAAAAAGTGCTGCAACTGTCCCCAGTCTCCCCTATATAAAAACTTGCACATTTGCACATTTGTCACCTTGACCAGTTGTAACATTTAAATGTTTAAATGTTATGTAATATTGATAATAATTTAATAATATTATGATTAACACTAATATGAGTCACTTAGCCCAGACATGAGTACTTTCACTTTCCAATAATACCCACAAAGCACTCTGAAAGCATTACTTCCATTTTCCATCCATCTCTCTGACAGGCAGAAACCTTGAACACACAGTTAACCTAATAGGAGTGACATTTGATGCTGACCTCTACTGGTTACCCCACAAAGTGCACCAAATGTGGATAGCGCCATGAGTAGAGCAGGGAGCAGTGGTGCAAAAAAAAACAAACAGTAGTGTGCTTTAGTACATTGTTGCTACTTTATCCTTCTACTGTTCCACAAAATATAGTAGCCCAATGGGAAATATTGTACTTTTTACTACACTGCAATTGTTGAACATTAATTTTCAGATTAAGATTTCATTGTTCATTGTTAGTACTTCCATAGAAAAGACATTCCCTCTTAAGGATACTCAGTGGAGTTTTCTTGTAAACACACACAAGTTATGTTTACACAGTGTGCTACTCTCCAAAACACACTGTGTGTGTCCTTGAGGTCTAACAGAAGTGTAAAATATCATACCTCTTTAAAACATTTGCAAAGTGTTTACTTCCATGTTAGGTAGCAGCATTCTTCTTCCCTGCATTTGCTGGTGAATTGGAGCCACCTGTAGTTCTATGAGATAGAAAGCATTGGCGGGGGTATACATTGCGTCATTTTCATTGTGTGTTTGCATATGCACCCTCGTATAAATGCTACAGGTCAAACACTCCACAGGGTTGCTTTACTTCTCAAGTGGCTCCATTTAAATAATTACTCGAGGCACAGAGGTAGAATGATCAGATTTTCCCCCAAGGAACAATGATTAGAGATCATTTTTTGGGGAATATTTTGTCTTCTTTCAAACCCTACTAATCATCTCACAACTTAATTAAAGCAGATCACTATATACAGCAGTTAATAGTTCAACCTTACCTAGTTCTACATTAACCTGCTACAATCTAATAATGTAATCTGTCACGAGATTAACTTGTTTGAGGAATAACAATGATGAGTTCATTTAAATCATCTTCTTCCACTACTGCCTGAAGGCAATTTGATAAATAGGCTTTTATTGATTTTGAGGTATAAAATATACACAGCTGTTTGATACATAATCAGAAGTAAAAAGCAGGAGGTCATACATACACTACTTAATGCTTTACCTTAAACCCACATTAGAAAAAAAAATCTGTAGGTCTGTATGCCCAATTAATGTTTCACTTATTGTAAAAAAAAACAACAACAACAACAACAACAACATAGCGGTGGGCAAAATAATTTAGCAGTGAATTAAGTGGTTAACTTAATCTCCTGTATGGACACAATAAAATTACAATAATCACATGTTATAAACACATTCAACAATAATACAGGCTCGAAAAAAAAAAAACACGACATCAGCTTACAAATTGAACTCTACAATGATCTCTATGATGATATTAATAACTTGCTACTATGAGAACATAATAACCTTCAAAGTCATGATATACATCCACCCTGTAAGAAGACCATTCAGCATGCTTCACATGCAAAGGTTGCAGTGCTGAAACCACCATGAATTGACTACACAGTGTATGTAGTAGAAATAAGTATTGAACACATATGCATGTCAGTTAACGCTGTTGCATATGTTTTCGACCACCTTGTTGAATGCCTCTGGTTGATCAGCATACACATGATGAGAAGCTGCATTTATCAGCTGCAGAGGGACACAGATGAGGTAATAAAGACAGAAAAAGACAGTCAGACATTTCACTACAGCCAGTGTACAAAAAATATAAATTAAATTACACTAATTCAAAGATGAACTCGGAATGGAGCTAAACTCATAATTTGATAAAACTGCACCTCATGACTCTGTGTCTATGTATTTAAATCTTGGCATCTCTACTCACCATCACTTTAGTGTGGTCTGGGCTCCTAATCTGGACCACGCTGTCCCCAGATGAACTGTCCACCCAGGATTGTGCTCCATATAGCATGGTGAGTGGCATAGAGGAGGGCAGCAGATGAACCCGCTGAAGCATAGGTCTCTTAGCCCAGCCTAGAGACTCCGACATGGCCCGGAAACCCACCTCACCACTGGGGAAAAGGGCAGTAAATGGAAAAGGTGGAATGGAAATTGAATGAAAAAATAATAAGTGTGGAGTTAAAAGGGTGTCACTGTTTTCAAAAAAACCTGTGTCAGCTTTTTGCAAGTATGTTAAAATATTAAAAATAGGATTATGTGATGCTTTTCTTGACGTACCTTGGGGTTTGTGCATTACAGTGGTAGATGTACTGCGTCATAGTGTCATCGTCGAACATATCTTCAAATTTCCTTTTGAAATCAGGGCGAAATCTGTTCACCAAGCCTGGACCTGAGTCAATTTCACACCGTGAGATGAGAGAATTACATGTGTCATAGCACAACAGCAGACGGATATTTACACGTCTTACCCCATGGGCCTGCTGCTCTGATAACAGCCAGTGGGTTGAAGAGTGAAACCAGTGCTGCAATAGCTTTCACCCAGCGTGGAATAGACCTCCTCTTCACCACCTCTTCCCCCTCCTGGGTCTGTGTCTGTGGCTGTGGTCGCTCTGGGAAACCCCACGGGTCAACCAGGATAAGATGTGATACTCTGGAATAGAAAAGAAAACAATATTATTAATCACATCATTTGCAGTGGATTTGTCATCATATTATGTTTTATTGATATTCATAAGGCTATGTTTACACCCGAAGCAAACATCGACACTCTATGACCAGTAAAGCAAAGCATTCCAGTAATTTAGCAAAACAATGAATAAATTAACAACAATATCACTAACTGGATTAGTACAAGTTTAAACAATGGACAAACAATGGATAAAATGCCTATGTGTATTGTGAAAGTTCATAGAGCTTACAGTGACAAACCCACAAAGAGTTGCTAGCCAACTCCGCAATTTCTCATAAGCTAACGAGAGCATTTTAGCATCTTTCAGCTCATTTACTTCGGTTTTTACTTCCCGTAAATGTTCTGTTTTGGTTCACTCTCACCATTTTTATGAGTTATCGACTAGCTGGTGAACATACAGGGAAGTGAAGGATTGAGCAGCTCAGTGGGCTAGTAGTAAACCCCTGAGAGATGCTAACAGCGCTAAAACAATACTGAATACTGGACTGGAATTCATCACCTGGTCAAAAGATAAACGCTAACGTTGCTCTGTGCTTGCTGGATGTGTTTTCTTGCTAATGACATCATCTTATATAATTTTAAAAAGGTGATAATGTGTTGTTTACATGTTGGCCTTCAAATGGCCAAAATGTCTGTTAGCTCATAGTGACAAACCCATAAAGAGTTGCTGGCCAACTCTGCAGTTTCTCAGATACTAAACGGAGCG
Source organism: Scomber japonicus (assembly GCF_027409825.1). Lineage (NCBI taxonomy): Eukaryota > Metazoa > Chordata > Actinopteri > Scombriformes > Scombridae > Scomber > Scomber japonicus. The sequence goes on from NC_070589.1 coordinate 8,769,236, forward strand.
TTTTAGCATCTTTCAGCTCATTTCTTTCTGTTTTTACTGCCTGTAATGTTCTGTTTCGGTTTATTCTCTCCATTCTTTTCAGTTATCGACTAGCTGGTGAACCTAAAGCAGCTCAGCTGAGCAAACAGAGGTTAGTGAACTCCTGAGAGATGCTAACAGAGTTAAAACAAGAGTGAACTTGGCCAGACAAATGAACACTAATTTTCCTGTTTGCTGGATATGTTAACAATATGTCTTCTTGTTAACAACTTCATCATATAAGATCAAAAATGTGATATGTTGTGTTTACATGTTGTTTCTGTTGCCCTCAAGTGGCCAAAATGTGAATTAGTGCAGGTGTTAAGTATTTAGCGATCAGTAAAATCAAGCTGTATGTGACTGCACAATTTTCCCCCTTATTCATACTTAAGAACTACTTTGACATAAATTGGATTTGACAAGGAAAGGCATTTGTGTTTTGTTGTTAAATGTAACAATAGACAAAAACGTATTTAACACTGAGCATGACAGATTCAGTGACTGCTATTAAAATGCAATTCTGGCTTTTTTCATAGAACATGACCTACTAAAATATTTCATCCTTAAACAAAACACTAAATCATAGCCAGCTCCAGATGGTTGACCCTGGCACTTTCAAGGATTTGGCTTCAGTTCAATATAGTATTTCATTATCATACCTAGAAGGATACTGGATGGCATAGGAGGTCGCCAGGTACCCCCCCAGACTGTGTCCCAGCAGAATCATGTTCTCCAGGCCTACAGACTCTCTCCACTGCTCAATTGAGCTAACAAACTGCTCCTCTGCCTTTTCAGCATCTGAGGGGAAGGGAGGCCTGGAGCTCCTGCCAAAGCCCAGGAGGTCAAAAGCGTATACAGGCCGTGAGCGACTCAGTGCATCTAGGTTCCTAATCCACAGGCCTACCCCTCCTCCAAAACCATGGACCATCACCAGAGGAGTCTTTGAAGCTGAAGAAGAAAGGAGGGGGTCATAGAAAATAAATCGGAGGTGTGTGAGAGTGGCAGACACAAACAAATAGAAAGACCAATTCAAACAGCACAAGGTTGACAGTTGGTAGACATGATAGATAGATAGATTTTCTGTATGGGGGCCATGATAGATTATAGGTTATGTAATATGTATGGTATAGTGCGGCGGTTGCCTCCCAGTAAGCAAACAAAGACTGAGGGGAGGGTGGCAGAGGTCAGTACCTTTCTCTACAGGTTTGCGAACCGCCTTGTTCGTGAGGGTCAGAGTCCATATTCGGTCTTGGTTAGGAAGGGTCACAAATCTGGCCCATAAATCGTTCTGAATACCTGTCGTGACCAGAGAAAGACGAGCAACCGTTAAACCATCAAACATGTGACTCCTAGAAAGGAAGTGTCTCATTACAATTGTAGTACATCAGCCAGTATAAGTCAATATGATCTTACAGTTGAGAATCTTGGACTCTGTAGTCTTTAAAAGAGACATGGAGGTCGGACGCCAGGAGGGCCACCAGCTCCAAACTGAACTTGACCTGAAATGAAAAGAGCAAAGATAGTACAGGAGGTGTTTTCATCCACGCTGAGTGCTACACTGAAAGACTTATGGCAGGGGTCCAAGGTTTAAACCAGTACAGTTAATGTTATCATTGTATACATCTAGGAGAGGGCTTACACACCAAGGAGAGGTATGTGTCACAGTCATCATGCTGTCAAAGCCACAGTTGCGATGTAATGGTTAATATTTGTAGTTGGTCACGTGTGACCTCTTAATACTAACCATATTTATCATTCTAGCAGTTTAATGCCATCAATTTCCTAATTTTTTTAGGTTCTATTTTGGAACTCAAAAGGCAAGTAGGCTGAGGTGAGGTGGGTTTACCTCCCACTTCCTCATTGACTGGAGGTAGAAATATACCATTGTCAATACACCAGGTACACCACCAGGACTCCTACCTGTTCTCCAATCAACATGGATGTCATAATTGCTGAGTCATTATAGGGTCAATGAATGATTCTAAAAATTACCTGTTTGTCATAGTTTTCTTCTTATATTGGTCACACGAGACTTACATACTTCTATGTACATACATTCCTGGTTTCTATAGTGTGCTTAGGAAAGGTTTATTTAATAATTTAGGGTAATGTCACATAAACTCCCTAAGTGAGTAGGAAGTAACAAAGATTTTTAAATATGGATATGGTTGAGATAGGTTTATAAAAAATAGCAAAGCTCTACATTATAGTATGTACTTTGTAAATAACTCACTAACTCTTAAGAGAGAAAACGACACAATACACACTTCAAACTTTTCAAAGTTCACCTAGACTAGGACATGATGTAAGCAGACCATGGACCTACGCTGTAGCTTAGTTATTTAAATGACTTACTCTGTCTCACAGTCGTTCTGCATCGGAGCCGCAGTTGTAGCAGGATCCATTGGTTGACATATTCCGGTGACTACAATCAGTAAGAAATACGTTATGAGATATCAAGTCGTTTCTTCGTATGTGCTGTTTAAATGGCCTTAATGCAGGCTACACGTTATTTATGTTTTGTAACTTGCACATTCCGAGATCAGCTGACCGACTACAAAGATCGTCTATAATCCAGACGCTTCACTACACAAAGAGAAGCGCCTCACTTGTCACACTAACTAACCTCCAAAATACAATGTAAATGGTGTTCACAGCTGTAACTCGCATAGCAGCATTTCGTACTGCATTATTTGCGTGAATTTTCTGAAACTTTTTTTCCCCCGTCGACTTTATTTTAGACACAACTTAACGCTTCATTAACTTAATAGCTAACAACACACATTAGCGGCCGGTTGTGTGTCGGGGAAACTGGATAATTTTGAAAGTGGGTTAATATTCAGCTGTAATATAATTTGTGTTATTCACTATTCAGCTCAACCGTCATTTCGCTGGGAAATAAGTGAGAGTACAGTTTAATCAAAATAGTGTTAGAGTGGAGCATCTTCTTATGATTTCACTCTTTGATGTACACCATCGGGCTCTTTTCTCTGTTCCCCGGTTTCCTCCCGAGCGACTCGGAACATATTTCCTGTAACACCAAACGCGTTTCCGGTTGCTGTGGACACGTCACTCATTCGGTTGAGGAAGAGCACCGGTGCAAAACTCGACATTGACCCATTTCAGTGTAAATTAACCTGCAATCATGTCGAATTCCGTCATATCGGTGATCTCTCGGTTCCTGGAGGAGTACACCACCACGACGCCCAACAAGCTCAAAGTGGTGGACGCGTATCTGCTGTACATCTTGCTAACAGGAGCTCTGCAGTTCCTCTACTGTCTGCTCGTTGGCACCTTCCCCTTCAATAGCTTTCTGTCGGGCTTCATCTCATGTGTGGGCTCTTTCATTCTCGCAGGTGAGTAGTTAATTAATTAAAAATCTTTATTTACCCTCCAAATGGTTCTTTTAGTGCGTTCAAGCGTTTCGGCCCATCGTTGGACTATTGGCTTATTTGCAAACGTGCGCGCTAAACCGAGTTAGCTAGGCTAACTTAAATGCAATGGCTTGTAATGTAATAAAATGTAGCTAAATGTATTCTAACAAAACAGTAGCTGGTTGCAAAGTTGAATTAACACGCCTTTAGAATGGTTAGGACAAAAATGTAACAAGTTACTGTAGGATTTGTTGCTAGGCTGTTGCATTAGACTACTATAATTGGAGTGAACCAAGTAAACTGTCAAATCAGTGTGTGTGTTACTTTTACTCAGTTTCAGAATTCCTAGTATTCCTATAGTCAAGGATAATCAGAGCTGTAATTGACATAACTGGGTCACTTTCAAAAGTACCTGTGATTATAGGGACTGCAGAATCTCTCCATTAATAATCAATGTGTGATTGAATGACGTGGTTAATTATTCAGTGATATCAAATGATAAACTTACTATTGAAATTGAGACTCCACTGAAGGACAGGTGTCAATGTTTCACTGGTGCATGATTCAGAGACCAACCTCTTTGACTCCAGATTTTGGTTGGTTTTGCAAAAGTGATGTAGTAGTTGCTTTTCTTTTTTAGAAATGTTATTCTATATACACATAAAAATACGCACACACATATCAGGAACTTTGCACGTATATAATCTCAGGAACTTCTGCATATTGCAGATTTATTTACATAAAGATCCACTGTATATAGTCTTTTATTTATTTTGTCCTATTTTGTCTTATTCATTTTATTTTCATACACTTTCACCATTACACTGCTCATTTTTTCCACTGTACTGCTGTCAATTTCAATTTCGTCGAAGGTGGATCAATAAAAATACATATCATCGTAATTTTAAGATTTTTTTTATTCAAAAATTGTAAGAATAGTGAACAGTGTAATAGATGATGAAATGTCAGTTATGTATCTCTGCCTGCTGGTAATATGGTGCACTGCAGTAATACTAAACCCTCCATGTCTTTTGTCTTTTTTTAGTGTGTCTTCGTATTCAGATCAACCCACAGAACAAAGGAGACTTCCTGTCTATCTCCCCAGAGAGAGCCTTCGCCGACTTCCTGTTCGCTCACACCGTCCTGCATCTTGTTGTGATGAATTTCATTGGTTGAAAAGATGTGCATCCCACCAATACTGTCCCCCCTCTCAGAAGGTGTATATGCATTTCTCATTTTATGAGTATAATTCTTGTTAATAAGGCAGTTCCACCGTGTAGTTCAAACCCAATAGAAATACATAATGCTAAGCTATTAGACATTCATAATATTTTCTCTAGTTACTTTCCATATGTTTCATACTACGTTTTAAGTATGAAATATCTGCTTCTGCTAGTTAAACGTGTCTCCTGGTTTAAGTGTTATCTCTAACATTAGCTACAAGTTGACACTAACACTTTAGGTATCTTGGCACTTTAATCCAGCAAATCTCAACATTCTTTAATTCTGATATTGTAATTTATTAATTTTTTTGAATAGTTTTTAAACCAGACAAATCAATGATGAACACAATCAGTTTAAGGCAAGACTGTCAGTTTTGCAGGGTCGGTGCAGGTGAGTTAAATATAGTGCAACAATAAGTCAGGTAGAACAGACACATCAAGTCACCCAAATGACTCAGCAAAGTCAAAGTTTGCTGCCATTAGTTAAGATTTCCCTCCATACCAGACTCATTTATCTTGTAACAGCAGAACCTCTGAATTTATTGATTAGATCAAGCAAAAGTTTTATTGCCCGTGAATTGAACATTTCACTATCAGGGAGCTTATATTAATTCTTTTTTCAAAAGTTACTTGGTCTCACTTTTAAAGAAACATTTTAAGCACTGTCAGCATCTTTGCATATGAGGAAATCTGAGAAATGTGACCCAAAGCTGTGATATGTATCAGCATGTATAGTGTAGTCTCTCTCCATAGACAAGAAATGGGAGGTTTTATTAGTTTTAGAGGATGCTTATATGGACCTTTTTTTTATATGCAATAAATGTTTTAGTGTATTGGTTTGTTTGTAAAATAAGAAATATACCCTCATCCTTTGAGTGCTCTCAGCCACATGAACTATTTGTGCTTGTTCATCACTTCACATCACTTGATAAATCCACATGATGACACATTGCTTTTGCTTTTCTAGAAAACGGTGCGATTATGTTCTCTTTACATCTGTTTCCTCTCCTAAATAATTTCCTCCAGAGCCTCACTGTCAATAATCTAACCCCCTCCTCTTTTTTTTTTCATAGATCAAGACCAGAGATGTTTTCAGAACTCACCTTGAAGATCTGATTCTACATGTGGTTTTGTGCCATTGATTTGGAAAAGTACAACCCAACACCCACACTGATGTTGCTGCACCTAGTCACATATGGTGCATTGCAATTTTCTTACTGATAATGGTTGATTTTCTTTCAGTCTCTTTTTTCCCCTCTTTTTTTTTTAAATGTCAAAATTTGTAAAGCATTCCCTTTTGCACTGAGACGAAGAAATAAAAACAACTGAAACGGTGACCTTGTGAATTAACTGATGCGGTTCTTGAAACGTACCCTGGCCAATTAGTTTTAATAAGCAATTTATTTTCAATAATACAGTTTGAGCCAAGAAGGATAAAGAAGGTTAGACTTTTGCAGGCGTTGCATCTGAAGGTCTAAAAAGCAATCATTTAAAACTAATCTACATGAGTGTGAGCATCATTTTAAGCAAAAATGTTTATTATATTACAAGAAGAAAACATTAGAAGTACATGAAGCAATACCACAAACATTACACAAAGCAGTACGAGAGTGATTAATCCCCCTAACCTGCCTATGACCTGTATATTGACATAATAATTATGATAAATGATATTATTGTGATTTGAAGATCATTTTACACCACTGATATAATGATAATATAGTAATTCAAGAGGGGTCAGGGGTGGGATTGCAGAGTGGGTGCTTCACTTGTGTAAAAACACAGACTGCCATTATGGTTGGAATTAAAGTTATTTACCTTTAATACTTCTACAGTCTCCACTCAGGACGTACACAGTGAGGAATAGAGGACACTGCTAGCTTAGCCAATATGACATGAATAGCCTCTTAGCTGCTAATGTGAAGTGTGGAAATATTTAGATCAAAAAAATGATCAAGGTCATGTCCATGTATCATGATAAGTTCCTATATAGACATGATGATGTAGATAAGTATGTTATTGTACGATAAGTCAATAATTATTGTGACAGGCATACATATAACAGCTCTTTACTTCAGTATTGGGAGCTACAGGAAAACAAGTGTCTGTTTTAAAGGGTATCCAGACAAAGAAAAACTCTTAACACTGATCCTGAACCCCACAGATTTTTTTAAATTGCAGTATTAAGGCTACAGCATGTTTTTTTAATAAACCAATAAGAGTTGGAATCTGTGCAGCAAACTACTCCCACCTGAGCGACAGACCTACTACTCTGCATTCTGCTGTGCTACTAGATTGGAAAGTGAGAAAATTACACCCAGAGCAATGAGAGGCTTTGATTCCATTAGTTGTTCTGGAGGTACCTCAAATTGCTTTAAACTGCGCAGAGCCAATGCACACCTACGCGCACAAATCACACTGGGGACTCACCTGAGAGTACATTTGAGCTATTCTGGTCTCAGGGATCCTTTTTTTTTTTTAAAACAAAGAAAATTAATAATTTATTTACATTTTATGAATAGTACATAAGACCAAATACAGAAGAAGAGTACGTGAGGTTACAGATAAAATAGATTTGCCTGAAGAGCACAAATCCATCACATCGTTCCTTTGAATCTTGAACCGTGCAAATCTCAAATATCTCTTAATATTTATTTATATAGTCTTTTTAAAAGTGTCCACGGTCCATCCAGGCCATTATCTCTTTAAAGTCCCTGAAGGGCTTGAGGGGGGGAATCTGAATGTTAAGGACCTGCCTGGACTGGATATGAATTGCCTCGCATGCGTAGATGAAAAATGGGGCGAAGCACGTCTGGCAAACCGGCTTCCTCCTGTAAAGGTCAGATCTAAATCTTTTCCTATGCTGATTTAATAGCAGACATAGAGAGTGCACATACCTACCTTGAGATACTAAGTAGATAATAGTGACACTGCTCCCTTTGTAAATTATAAATGAAGTGGTTCTCCCAGGGACCGGCAAATGAGATATTTGACATATTCAACCTGTAAGAATTTAAATGTGAGTTACAAGATATCTAAAGAGAAAAAATATCTCTCTCAAGGAACATGATGAGTCCTCTGAAGAGGCAGAAAGTTAGTTGTGTGCACATACTTTCCTATATTAAGGCCATGTGGAATATAAGAGAGTAGTAAAGCTCCCTGAACTTTGTTGGAGTAAAAGATTTTTAATTTACCCCCCATTCATTTTCCAGCTCCTTTAACATATTTTAACTTCTCCCATACCACTATTTAGCTGGAAATAATAGGACTTACTCTATGAAGGAATTGGACAGCGAGCCATATTTCTTCCTGAAAATTGGAAATATTTTAAGGGGCTGACTTATAGGCTAATTGGATTGTGACTTAACTGATCCTTCTCTCAGTGGAAGGAAAACAGTCTCATTAACTTGCAGCAGCCCTTCAGGAGGGGGGATGTGGGGGTGGAAGTGCTGTCAAACCACAAAGCAATGTATATCAGAGCCCCAGTAATAAAAACAAACATTAGGAGGCATCATGGTACCATTTTATCTAAAACATACATATGCAAGGTTGCCGACTATTAGAAATATAAAGACATTTTAGAGTCGGAGCTTTCAAAAAATGAGGAGACAGATGGTAATTAAACTGACTGAAGACCTTTTTACCTGACATTTTAGTCAGGTTTAAAGGCTCTATTAAAAAGAAGGAAAGTTGTCACAGTTTGGTTAAATTGTCCTTGAATTTTTATGTGAACTCCTCCGTTTTAATGCAGCAATCCACAAAATAATATCTATGTATTTTCCAGTATCTTACCTTTCTGTAGCAGAAACAAACCAGTCTTTTGCTACAGGATGTCAGTATCCTGTCATGGGTCTTGACCGGCAGATATTATATCGGTGAAAGTTAAGTTTCTATTCTGAGGTCTGCCTAAACTGTTAAAGGACCAATCTGTAATTTGTTACCCGGGAAATGAATGACCATGAAAGACTTTGCAACCAAAAGAAAGAGCAAGGGACTTTAGAGACATCCTCGTCACCCTTCACATAGCAAATTGAGAGTCTTGGAATAATTGTTTGTTAAATCAGTGGCAGAGGGGGGCTGTGTGTAGAAGCTTAATCCAACAAATGAAGACTGGACCAAATCCAAAGTGTTCAGCCATCAAAATCAAATCACTTCGTTGCAGCCTGCCAAGAGCGTTCTCTCCGTGGAAGGAACGAAGGCACTCAGTATTTGGTTGCCTGGGAGAAAAGGGTATTACAAAGATTACTAATGCTGAAATTATAAGAGATCTAAGACTAGGAAGGACATGCTGAAATCTACAGGCTAAAACCTGTAAAAAAGTTAAAGGTTTTTAAAAAGATAAAGTCCTCTCATCTATTCCATTCATTTGAAGCCACAGCCAGCAGCTAGTTGGCTTAGATAAACAAAGATTTGAAAGAGGGGGAAACAGCGAGCCTGGCTTTAGGCTTTTGGAGAGATTAAACAATCAAGATATAATCATTAGTGAGCTTTAAAGGTGCTGGTAGGCAGGTTTTATTTTGACCTTGGACAGAGATGAATAAACTGTGTCCTCTTGTTCAAAGTTTTTATGTTAAGCTAAGCTAACCAGCTGCTGGAAAGATCTCCTAATCTAACTCTCAGCAAATGTATCCCCCACCTCCCAAAATCAAACTATGTCTTTAGGGTCTTGATTTCCTTAATATCATATAATATAAGTCACTACAACCTTAACAACATTTTGCATTAGGTGGAAGCAAATTGAACTTGTACCAATGTGTTTCCATTTTTAGGTCATGCAAATGATCTAACTTATTTACAGAAAGTCAGTGACAATTCGGACTTCGTGTTCCTCACTGTTACATTCTAGCCGGCACTTAGATGGTTAACATCTGCAACATCTGGATCCAACTTTCAATCACGTGACCAAGAGGAAGTTGGAATTGCGGAACCAGGGGTCTGTGTTATTGCAGCGGTCAGGACCTACTTGGTAAACCTCAACCTGACATTACAACATGCCACAGCTCTTAATACTCACCCTCAGCCTGTTACCATGGATCCCAGGTAATAACTATGACTACCGAGGTCATGTGCTTACAGATGTACAATGAGCTTTTGCAGTAGCATTTTTCTGTAGATACATTTTTAAAAAAGGAGTTTTTAGGAGGATTAATATCTGTGCTGCCACCCACTCACTTTGATATTATGGTTTTGGCAAATGCAGCCAGGTGTTATAATGCACGATGTGTCTAATGCTTTTGGTAAAAACATAAGCTCCAGCAAGTAGTTTTCATTGTTCTGAGCTTCATTTTAATGTCCTTACAATCGTATTACTTTTCTGTATGGATAATTTGTCAAAGATAGACTAGACAGGTTGTAAAGTTGCCATTTTTCTGTAACCATAGAAGGTTTTCGTGTTTTTGAAATTTCTGCCAAGGTTCATACTATGTTTTGCCTCTTGGCAAGCATATGTTTGATGTTTATTTTGTCATGTCTTCAAAGGCCTGTTATTTTAGCGGTGGGATAATCCAATTTTGGAAGAAGAAGTATGAAAAAGGAAGTCTTTTTTTCCTTTTTCTCGAAACGAAACTATCATCATAAATGTGGTACAAGTTTTGCTCAAGGCCTCTTTTCCCTTTTCCGCAATCATGGATAAGGAATGTCCACTGTGAATAACTGTTCTGTTCTGATTGCAGCATAAGTGTTAAAAGTTAAAGTTGAAGCCACTGTTGAACACTCAATCATCTCCACTCTCCATCAGCCTCCCTCTGCGGTGGAGTAAACACTGTGGAAGAGCATGCAGTCCTGGAAGGTAAACCCCTCGCAATCCCATGTCATTACGAGCCTCAGTACACCAGCTATGTAAAATATTGGTGTCGGGGGAGGATGAGGGAATTCTGCAGCAGTTTAGCTCGCTCAGATGACCCCAGTTCACCCAATTCGGCAGAGAAGAAAGTGAGCATTTATGACGACCCGGTCCAGTTGGTGTTCACTGTGACCATGAAAGACCTGAAGGTGGAGGACTCTGGGTGGTACATGTGTGGTGTGGAGATAGGTGGTGTATGGAGCGCTGATGTTGTCGCTTACACTAACATCAAGGTTGTTCACGGTGAGTGATGGAACACAAAATCCTGTATTGATCCACAGTAATACATCCATTGTGCATTTTCAAATGCTTAGATTACAAGTACAATCTCTCAGTAGATGTTGATTGATTTCCTGCAGGCTTGTCAGTGGTGAACAGCAGGCTGAG